>NC_053128.1:24112189-24257189 GCF_010015445.1 Perca fluviatilis | reverse complement strand
GAAGACATTGGGATTCATCATTCTAAGAACACACCTGCGAACAATTGTGCTGTTTAAGAACACGTCATAAAGTGGCTGTAATTCTGCTCCAAGGTTGAATTTCGGGAAAGAGACTTCAGATGCAGTATTAGGGGACCACTAAGGCCTATATAAAAGCATCCAAAAAGCAGCATGTCATAGGACCTTTAACATGGGAATCTTTCCCATCTCTACCATTCATCCCATACGATGAGAATACATCATAAACCAAAGCTTCACAATCATGGATATTTTCTCAGACTTGACAAAGCTTCTCCAGAGCTAAAAAAGACATTACGACTTTCACAGGACTCATGACAAATAAACATGCATTATTGTGGTCATTAAGTATTATTCCTGGTAAGGCTGGAAACATTTGCTTATGAAAAAGTTTGAAACCAATATTTAGCATCAGCCTTTTTTAAGATTGTTTTGTTAATCTACTTTCAGATGCAGAATACATTCCTATAATCTGCTAAGCTTTGTAAGATATAATAATCAGGCTTGTAGCTTACAAAGAACCCACACTTTAACAAGTATTTTATTATTGAATTTGTTTCTAAATGGAGCCTTATCTAATATGGATAAGGTTTAAGACTGCAATACTGCAAGATGTTGCCTGTTTTCCATGCTGAACTGTGTTTCTCTCTCTCTCTCTCTCTCTCTCTCTCTCTCTCTCTCTCTCTCTCTAAACCCCAGGACTGCTCTTTCTAGTGTTCAGTTTGTTCTAATTTCTTCATATAATAAGCTTTAGTTGTGCTGTGCATACTGTAGAAAACAACAGACCTGCATAATGTCTCCCTGACCTGCTCACAGCCTGGTTTTATTCAATTAAATCTTTTTCTGACTGAATATTCATTCAAAAGTTAAGAAATGCACCAAAGGAGGCCTCTCTCTTCCAGTGGTGCTGGGAATCAAACTACAGTGAAACATTAATACTTCTTTACGTTGTAAATATTTTCAGGATGCTCTGCAGTTCAAACTGTGCAAATCACATAGGTAACCCAGTATTTTACATTCCAGAATACAATTAAAAAAACGGAGTAGGAACCAGTCCTAAGGGCAGATACTGTAAAATGAACAGTAACCCATCAAACAAATAGAGAGGACAAATATTGTTATAACAGTGGCTTCATATAGATCAAGTACCAGTGTTGGACATATTGTTTGTCTGCTAAGCTAATAAAATAACAATGTGCTTGATTTAGCCTGAGGCCTAAAGACTAAGTAAATCTCAAACATCCAAGCAACCTGCTGGCTTTTAGAAGCTTTAGACTTGCTTACATGTGACATGAAAACAACATATGATTTACAACAATGTATAGTACATGTAAAAGCTTTTGAGACCCACACTGACACAGTAACACAGAGCTTGCCGACTGTATGTTTTAGAACAAAGTAACCACCCAGAGTCTGTCTTTAAACACTTTTTCCACATAAGTGAAACAAAGGCAAACAAGGTCATCAGACATTTAACTTTCTTTGTTTTCCTCCTCTATTCCCCATTTCCAATGTATATTAATTCCACCCCCTCGTTCTTAAGATTAGATTCCTTTCGTCCCAACAGCGGGGGCCTCCCCCCTCCCTCCCCGGCCTCCAACACTGAAAGGGTGATGAAATGCGAAAGAAAGGCGCCGTAACGAAAAATAATTCAGCCTCCATTTCTGCGCATCACTGTGCAGAGAGAGAAGCCTTCCCTCATCTGTTCTCCCAGATGCTGTGGTTCTCCGTAGTATTCAATTTAACCCCTCTATCCCTCTTCTTCAACCTTAATAACACACACGCACACACATATTTTACAGGTCCCATAGTAGCAGAGAACTGGTTGCATGCTCACTCGGCTGAATAGGATGAAACTGATGGGGTTACAGGCACACACAACGGCTCTCATTAGCAGTCTCACGCCGATAATGTGGAGATGAAAAGATGCTGTACCCCTGTGTGCGCCGTGCTTTTTCTATGAGCTTACAATATGCATTACTGCACTGCTGAAGCCTTGAGAGACACACAGCAGTACTTACGGCATTGTTTTACCGTGCTTTGTGGAGGGGAGAGAGCATTTCCAGTCCAGCCAGGGGAGAACGCTTTTGTTACAGAATGGCGTACGACTGACAACAGGGATGAATAAATTAATATTGTTTCAGTCTGTGTCAATGATTATATCATTGCTGTTAACCAATCTACATATTTTTTCATGACATTTTTTAATTTGACCTTTACATATCTCATATTTGAGTCCTGGATAGATGAAAGTTGGCTGCAACTATTCTCTTTAGCCATTAATCTGCTGATTATTTTCTCGATTAAACAAACAATTGTTTGGTGTATGAAATGTCAAAATTCCAATTCCCTAAAGCCCAAGATGACACCTTCAAATGTCTTGTTTTTTTCCCCAACAACCAATATATTTATTGGACTAGCGCCTAAGACAAAGAAAAGCAGCAAATCTTTCAACTCTAAAAAGTTGCTCCCAGTCCAGAATTCAGGTATTACCCCAAAACAGAAAATGTGGTTACATCACTTTATGTTTAGAGAACAAACAACATCAGTCTCAGTGACTTTTCTCCGGCTGTATAAAGGGCAAGAGGCACACAACATACCACCATACACACTGGTGGCTCTAATTAAACAATGTGAGGCAGAAAAGAGTCCACTGACACTGTAGAGTGTCCCAACACACATTACATGTGGCATTACATCCTCCCCATACAAAATACCCCACATCTATAAAACCCACAAAAAATACTTAATTAAAACATATAAAAAGACAGAGTGTCCCAGTGGCTGTCTGGCTCAGTGGTTTCAAGCACATAGTGTTCAACCATGGTGAATGTGGCCTGGCCCCCCCTGAACCAGTCCACAAGGTGTATTTGCAAGGTCAACTAATCTTATTACAAACCAGTCTAGTAGGTAGCAGGCCTGGAAGATGCGGTGCTTTCCAACCAGAGTTGCATGTATACCAAGGTGTACTTTTTGCAGTTGTCAGGAGGTACATGGAAACATTGTCTGGCGGCTCAGCTAATTTGAAATGAATATAAAGTACATATCCACTATTTTGTGTTGAGCGGAAAAATAAACACACACACATAGGACAAAATGTTGTTGTGAGGCTGAGCTTGACTGTTGCTATGGTCACAATAACCAACAACAAACTCACAAAATCTGCCATTGACCAGAATGACACATGAAAGCGCTTTCTGATCCGACACCACTATTGCCTTCCTATGCCATTACAACTCACAGTTGCAAAAATACAACCGTTTTCTGATCTTACACATCTAAGTTTGGGAAGGATAAGAATTCCCTTGGTTAGGGTTGGTGAAAGACATTCATTTAGGTTAAAATAACTACTTGTTTATGGACCTCAGTTTTTATGGTTGAAATAATTACTACTTGGTCAAAGTTGGGAAGGGATTATGGCGAGGAAACGCTCACTGTCAGCAGGAAAACTGAGAGTTTTAACACCTTAACACCCCATGCTGTAACTCCAAGCCTTCTTGCATTCAAAATATTGTAAACCATATCCGCTTAATGTATTTATTTGTGTTAAATAACATCCTGTTTATTATCTATTCAGAAGAACACATTGAAACATGTTGAATGTGGATGATAAAGGGATACTAATAAAAGGGTTGGGAACCACTGACAAAACATGGTATGCCCTCTTGAACATTTTCCTTTCTTTCCTCACTTTCTCTCTCCAGATGGTTTTCTTCTCCTTGGAGAGTTAGTGGAGAAGCGCTAAAAGCCACAGTGGTGTTAACGGGTTGCACTTCCAATGTGGTAGAGAGGAACTTTCCATAATAACCAGCTGGTGAGGGTGTTGGTGTGTTTTTATGATTTGGCTAGGATTCTTTGCATGAGTATTCATGTTTGAATGTGTTCATTTATACGTGTGTGTGTGTGTGTGTGTGTGTGTGTGTGTGTGTGTGTGTGTGTGTGTGTGTGTGTGTGTGTGTGTGTGTTAGACAGGGTCTAAGTAGTAAGTAATGCTGTAATGAATGTCATATATGGTGTGTTTTATAATTTGGGTCCCTTTTCAAAGCCTTCGCTGGATGTGGGTGGAAGGCGCTTGATCTTCCCTTGTTCATATTAAATAAGTCAGATTCCTGCCCCCACCTCAAAAACGTATACTCACATTTATACTGGAGCTTATTGGATGTGAATATGAGCCTGTGTATAGCTTTCCTTTCAGCTCAGGCCAGTGAGTTTGATTCCTTTTGAACAGGCAGTAACATGAGGCAACTATGACAGGCAGGACGACCCTTGATCACTGTTAATTATCTAAATGGACGTGAGGACCAGAGCGATGCAGCTAGCGCTCTATATCAGGGAGGGTATGTGCTTATGTGCTTTCAAACTGGTGTGAGACACTTTAAAGCAACACTAGAGAACTTTTCCCGCTTCGGTCCCCCTACAGGTTGGAAGTGGAATTGTCCATTACCTTACATTATGCAAGTTTGCCAGATCGGGTAGCGGATCTGTAGTTCGAATGAACTGGACAGTGTAATGTAATGGACCCCCCCCCCGGCGGCCAAAACCAAAAAATTTTTAAAATCCCCCCTCCTACCTGTTTCGTAATTTTTTTTCTTTGTTAGCATCATCACCGGCACATGACATATTGCCCTTCGACTGTGTCATCGTTTCCTTGAACATCACTCAAAAGTAAAGCAGAGTTTGTCAAATCTGTCAAACACAAAAGCACGCTGAGGAGCTCTTGAGTAACATGTCTTTAATGAAGCAGAGGCCATTTAAGATTTATGAAAGAGTTTTACAACCCAACTACAATGGACTGTCATTACACTTGAATTCAAAATGGTTGCATCATCTCTTAGGAAATGATCTGTGCTGCCGTGGATTGTGGAGACGAAGTATTGAATTCCCTGGTGATTAAAAGTGAACAGGAGGGGTGCGGTATCAGTTTTATACGTGCTCAGAACTATTACTAAACTTTTAGATCTTGTGACATCAAAAGGAAGAATACTTAAAAAGAAATTTGACAGTTTACCAAAAAAACCGCTCTTTATGTCTACTTGAGAAGCGTCCTCAGCCCGGTTTACATTTACATAATGAGTCTATGTTGTGTGTTAGTGAGTCTTGACGGTCTAGTCAGTGAAGTGCCCACTGAAAAATCCAGAGATTAGAACATGAATATTCTAAGTGTCCTTGGAAGTATTGACTGGATTACAACATCGCTGATAGACAGCAGATCTAATCCTGCTGTTTCTCACGGGAAGGAACCTGCCAATAACATAAGAAGAAGAAATAATTGCCTGTTTTGCACATGAAACCAGAAACCTGTGGGCGGCTTCATTTGTACTATACTGTATATCACACTGGCGTTGTGAAATACTTTTGTTGATGGCTTCTGTTGGTGCCTTCATTTGTGGCTAAAACAGCTGTTGATGCATATTTGCTTTGTCATTATTGTCTTACAGTGGTGTTCTCCCTATAACACGACCGGCCCTATTTTAACGATCTAAGTGCACGACGTGAAGTGCATGGCGCAGGTGCATTTAGGGCGTGTACAAATCCACTTTTGCTAGTTTGACGGCAGAAAAAAGGGTCAGTGTGCCAGGCGCATGGTTCAAAAGGGTTGTACTTAGTGTCTTCATTAATTCATAAGTGTGTTTTGGGCGCAACATGCAATAAACCAATCAGAATGTCATCTCCCATTCCCTTTAAAGTGATGGTTCGGAGTAATTCACCCTAGGGTCCTTTGCACCATGACCTCGAGCCAAACACCTCCCCAGAAGCTTTTTTCACCTGGGTCGAACATTGGGAGAGTTAGCTTAGAGTAGCGTTATCAGCTGAATAGCTTAGCGCAGGGGCTAACGAACCCACGTTTGTATCTTGTAAGTTACCCCACTAATAATGCCCGAAATGATACCAAACGTCTACAAGTAGTACAAATAGGTTATGCACTCATAAAACGATGGATTGGAAAGTTTGTAAGTACACCAGAAGTTTATGAACACTTGCCTGCTCTCTTCAGCTCTCTGTTGCTGCTGCTGCTGCTGCTACCTGCAGTTTTGTAGCATTTTGGTAGCACAACTTGGCCCATCTTGTCTGAAACACTATGAGAGGCAAACCGCAGCTTGGCTACAGAAGCCAAGAGGGGAAGGAAAGAGGAAGACACTGTAGCTCAAACTTTATGAAAGATGGAAGACATTTTGGCTCAGAGAGCAGGGAAGGAAGAGAGGAGGGTGACATCGGCGACCGAGAGTGAACTCTGCCACCCCACTGAATCACAAATCACATTGGAAAACAACCTTGAAATTGGTATACACAGCTGCTAAATTTATTCTACATATTTATTCTACATATTAGGATCTACATCACTACCTAGACCACTATTTGCACTAACTGTAGATTGACTCTTCACTACATCTCAGCAGTGATATGGACTGTCTATTCATGTATATTGTGTTATTACCATATCACTTTCGCATATCCATCGACTTACTTACACTTTGTAATGTCTACTTAAAGTGATGGTTCGGAGTAATTCACCCTAGGGTCCTTTGCACCATGACATCGAGCCAAACACCCCCCCAGAAGCTTTTTTCACCTGGGTCGAACATTGGGAGAGTTAGCTAGAGTAGCGTTATCAGCTGAATAGCTTAGCGCAGGGGCTAATGGACCCACATTTGTATCTTGTAAGTTACCCCACTAATAATGCCCGAAATGATACCAAACGTCTACAAGTAGTACTAATAGGTTATGCTCTCATAAAACGATGGATTGGAAAGTTTGTAAGTACACCAGAAGTTTATGAACACTTACCTGCTCTCTTCAGCTCTCTGTTTCTGCTGCTGCTACCTGCAGTTAGACGAGTGCTTAGGGCCGTCTACAAATTACTACACCGAAAAGAGATACAACAAAAATATTTATTAATTCAATGATTAAATAACGTAATGTCTCCAAACTTACCTCAATTATTACTTGTCTCCTGCTAGTTATACTACAGCACTTACTTAAAAAAAAAAAATTAAATTAATAAATATTTTTGTTGCATCTCTTTTCGGTGTTGTAATTTGTAGACGTCCCTAAGCACTCGTCTTACAGCAACAACAACAGCAGAGAGCAGAAGCCAGCAAGCAAGTGTTATTTACATAAACTTCTGGTGTACTTACAAACTTTACAATCCATCGTTTTATGAGTGCATAACCTATTTGTACTACTTGTAGACGTTTGGTATCATTTCGGGCATTATTAGTGGGGTAACTTACGAGATACAAACATGGGTACGTTAGCCCCTGCGCTAAGCTATTCAGCTGATAACGCTACTCTACGCTAACTCTCCCAATGTTCGACCCAGGTGAAAAAAGCTTCTGGGGTGGTGTTTGGCTCGAGGTCATGGTGCAAAGGACCCTAGGGTGAATTACTCCGAACCATCACTTTAAAAGCCAGGCGTGTTTGTACCTTGGTGCATTGCTATTATGATGGCGGATTTGCACCATATTTTTATTTGTAATCCTTTGCATGTTTGTGTGCTGCTGCGCTTCCCTGTGTGTGTGTAACAAGCATAGTGTGCGCGCGCCGTGCATAAGCCATAGGCACATTTTACTAATTTGCTGTTAAAATAACAATGAAATGCTGCGCTGTTGACTTTAGACCAGGTTTTTGTTGGTCAATGGCACAATCACTTACCGCTGCCTCAAGATAGCAATACGCCAAGAATTCACCTGAACACACCTCCCTGTAAGACCAGCACGCCCATGGGCGCAAAGATGGGCCCAGGTGCAAGAAAAAAAGGGGAAGTTCTCTGCGCTTCTGCAGACCACAACAATCTAGTGCAACCAAGGCAGGACAGAACAGCAGAAATAGCAAAAAAAAAAATTGCCGGTGCAACACAGATGACTTCTTACTTGATGATTTTATTTCTTAAGGTCTTAATGGGCCAAGGTGCATTTGCTATTTAAACAAGTATGCAGGATTTGGTGGCATCTAGCAATGAGGTTGCACATTGCACCTGAAAACCCCTGCCCTCACCCCTCCCTTTCAAAGTGTGCACGAGAAACTACGGTGACCTTGACTTTAGGGGGCTACTGTAGAAACGTGGCGGGCTCCATCCCACTCCCTATGTACAGTAGATATGAAGGGCTTATTCTTAGCTAACACAAAACACAATGATTATTACAGTTTTTTACAATTGCTTACACACTAAAATTAAAACTTTCCCACATGTAACAAAACCTTACACTCAAGAAGCAAAACACTAGATCTGCACAACTGTAAGCACATTGTCAGCTTCACACTTTTTGCAAAATATCACACAGTGATTTGCAAAACACTAAACACACTTGTATGCATTTGACACAGAAATTTATCATGATGTCATTTCCTTGCAATTTCAAAGCAAAGGCATTCAAATGAACACACCCATGAACCAATTGGTTAAACACAGCCACCAGGTATGAAAACACATGATTGCTTAATTGTAGACACACCAATCAGGTTTAAGCACTATAAAAAAGGAATAGCAGGTAAGTTCACCTGCCCTCAACCAAAATGGAAGGAGTCAGAAGAAGAAGACTGAGAGTGAGAGGGGGAATCCACAGAGGAGATCTGAAGATCTGAAGCCGGAGAATATGCTCAAAGAAGAAGAGGACCAAATTTATCAAATGAAAGTTGCGCAACACTAGTGGGAGGCTGGACTAAGAGTTCAGCCAAATCTTAGTAGATATACAGCGGCATCTGTCATGAGGACATTTCGACAAGGAAACAGGTAAAAGAAAATCTGTCTACAGTTACAGTAATCAGCTGCTCATTGTATTCACCATATCAGCACTTTTGATACCCCTCCCTGTGACATTTGAGGATTGAGGGTCAAGAACGACAAGGAGGAAGGGGGTCCGTATTCACGTGAGGGTTTACAATCTCCGGCCCCAGGCTCAGGTACCCCTCATTCAGGCCATGGAGGACGCCTGTGACCAAGTCGACGCCGCAGCTGTGCAAGGATGGATTCGACATTCAAGACGGTTGTCTTGCCAATGAGGATGTTTGCCTGTGATGTTGATGAAATTCTCTGGCCAGATCCAGCTAGGCGAAGAGATAATGTCTAGTATTTTTCTGTGTATTTCTGTGTATTTTTGTGGTTGTAACCTGTACTACTGGATACCGTACTTTATGTTTGTCTGTTGTTTGCTGAGCTAACAGTGTTATGCACACTACTGTAGTAGCATGAAAACTGGGACATGTTTTGTTGTGATTCTCCATGTTGACTGATTGGGGTATATGGAGAGAAATAAATTATATTTTCCTCAGTCTGCAGCATTGGTCTAGTGTAGTGTGTGGTGAACTTATTGTAAATTTGCACTTTCTCTGTGTACTTCATTTACAGTACTCTAATCACTGAGAAGTAGAATTGCTAAAAGGGTTTAAGGTTTGCAACAGCAGTGTGTAACTGGTTCAAACAGGATTAAGTCAAATGAAATGTGTGTGTTTCATATGGTAACAAAATATGTTTTTTATAAATTAGTGTATAGTTTTTGCAAGAGTGTTTCATTTTGCAAAGGGTCTGAGGTGTTCTGCTAATTGGGTGTGTGGTTGTGCTAATTGTGTGTAGTGTTTTGAAAAAGACTGTCCCTGCTTTCAAAATTGTGCTTAAGCAATTGAAAAAAACCTGTAGTTTCAGGTGGTTATACACTAATGAAAACATCATTCTGAATATTACATTCAATTTTCATTCATAAGTTCGTAATAGTCAGCGTACCTTAAAGGAACAGTATGACATTTTGGGAAGTACGCTCATTCACTTTCTTGCTGACGTGATGAGATTAGTTTTGGGCAGGTCACTGTGAGTGGTATCAATCTTCTCATCTAACTCTTAGCAAGTGAGTAAATAAGTATATTTCCCAAAATGTCAAACTATTCCATGGCTTTAGCTTTTGCAGAAAGTTACCGTGGAGTCAATATGCAGCACTGATGTAACCCAGTGCACTTTGTAGGCTAATTGTTAAAGGAAAGTGAAGTTTAAAGCTGTGTTAATTGGTCAAGATGTAGTTGCCTTGTGGATAACAGGGAGTAAAACACAATAGAAACATAGCCACCTTTAAAGTTGACATCGGGAAGTATTGTATAAAGTAGTCAATGTATTTTGGCACAAATACCAATGATACCTGGACCTTTCTCAGAGAATAGACATGATTTTACTGCATGTTAAAAAAAATTTCCCCTTCAGTTTTTCAGCTTAAACATAATATTTGTCTTCTTGTCATCTGCTGAAAATACAAATCATGCTTTCTCTCTGTCAGCCCTAAACCACATAACAGCCATTTAACAAGTGGGAGTTTGTTGTCAGTTTTCCTAAGCAGATACGTCCTTGCATTAGCTGTCAGCCTGTCTGATATAGAGAAATAACTTCTGAGTACCTTTACATTTATTCCCCTAAGATGTGGGAGAGACGAGAGTAAACAGAAATGCTCCGTGGCAGCTTATATCTGCGCAGAGGATGCTGAAGGAAGTTGTGAGTAGACTATGGCTAAGGGAAAATTACATCATGCCCAGGACTTTCCATCTGTCATTCTTTGGGGAAAGAGAGAGCCAGCTATGCCACAGGCCCAGAGTTTCAGTTGATCAAAACTAGAGCCTTGTCTTCTCGGTTTACCTAAGAAAAAGAAACTATGAGGAGTGTTCCACCTCTTTTATTGTAAATCAAATAAATAAATCCAAACAACAAGAAGGATTTAAGGATCCCCTTCACTTTCCCTTTAAAAGGTTTCTGTTATTACTCTGACTGAATGTAAGTGTTATTGTGTGTGTGTGTGTGTGTGTGTCACCATTGTACAGATTAATAATTGCAAGGTGCATTGTGTGTGGAAAGAAGGAAAAAAGCAAGTGAGAGATAGAGGGAGAGAGATGCAGGGGGAGCACAAAAAAACAACACTATCAAAGGAGGGCTTCAAAGACTATCAGCTACGTCTCCTGGGTAATTTGCGATCCTGCATTCTTTCGACTTCAAAGAGCCGCTGTGTGTTGGAATACTGCAAGTGGGAGAGTGAGGGGTGGGACGAAGAGATGGAGGAGGGGGGAGAATCTGATTTCTCTAATAAATGCTGACACCAGGCCTGTTTGATATTAGATTCAGGGAACAGTTTGATTTGTTATCGCCTTTGAAACTCTTCGGACGTCCTTCAGAGAGGCAGGCTGACTACCATCACACCCGGCGTGCCAGAGCAGAGAGCGCCAGGCTGATGGGACGGTTGTCCAGCTATAAAGATGACCATTAAGGAGCTATTGATTGGCAGTCTATCTGTCTGACTCTTTGTCTGTCTCTCTGTTAAAACACCATTCTGCACACACTTCACTACACTACCAACAACTCAATGCACCTAAAAAAATATTTTAAGCAGCCAAAGTTTGATTAGATTCTGACCTGTGCTGAAGCAATGTGGTTCGATACAATGTGACTCAGCAGTTCTAATTCACTTCTATCATTGTTAAGGCTTCAAAGACATATTGGAGAATTTAAAGATGAAACTTCAAAAACTAAATGATCATACCGTCAGTTAAACATATACGTTGAGTTAAAATAAGAAATATTCAGTGATCTCGGGAGGTTTTTTCTGACCATGCAGAGCTGTTAGTGAACAGCAGGGAGGAACATTTTGATATCTACCACAGACTGCAGGTAAAGAGAGAGGAAGAGAAAACTCTCACGGGATGTCAGAGAATCTATCAGGATAGTTGCAGTTTTGCATATTGGCACACTTTAGGAAGTTTTTCTATGCATGCAGTGTGGAGGTGCTTTGGTCCATTATTCAGCATTTTTTTTTACAAAACGAGATTTTTTTTAAAAATGGGGGTTAAGACACATCCTACATGACCCACCATGATCCCTCGCTGGTCTGAAAACAATGGCTGAAAGACCATGTAAATTATGGCTTTTGTCCGTCAGGAACAAAAGTTGGAAGTATGATATTTGTGCAGTCAAACCTGGAGGTTGGGGTGGATGATGGGTCAGCAAATTGTGAGAATTCAGTCAACAACTGCAAGGAAACGTGTTCTCTGTTTAGATTATCAAACGGACAAGGAATCATAGATGTTTGTTTCTGGTTGCTAGTGTTAGCGTTAAGCGTGATTCATACTTCTGCGTTAAATCTACGCCGTGGCTACGTACGTAGGTACGTGGAGACATGGTCCTACGCCGGACCCTACGCTGTCGTGCACCTCTCGAAAAATTTAACATGTCGCGGCAACGCACGTCATGTCTCGGCAGCATTGCATTTACCCCTACTCATTTCCTGGTTCTCCTTCTCCATAAACAAGATGAAATCAAGAAGAGGGTTAACTTTTCCTGCTACAGATTTCCCACGTGGTCAGAAAGCACAGGGGAGATACTTTGTTTCTCTCACTATGACTCTAGAGTCTCTACTCGCAAGTGGTGGGCGGATCGATCCAAATATCGATAATATCGATACCAACGTTGGCATTGATATTGATCAATACCAGTGTAATGAGATCGAGGCTACAGCGAAAGCTATGCGTGGAGCCTCCACAGAACCATAAATGACGCTTTAGCTAGCAGCTGGAAACAATCAGATGCTTGTTTCTTTTTGCAGCCTGGCTACTATCCAAAGCAAGAATCAACTGTAAGAATCCCAATTTGAACTAGAAACCCTGATCTCAGTGCTATGATAAAGGCAGAGTAAAATACCCAGTAGTGTTGTAGGCAAGTTTTGTTACTTACTGATTTAGTTTGACCTCAGTTTTTATCACATCCCTCTTCGCCTTCTTTGCCTCTTCCATCAACAGGGCTCTTCTTCTTTTGCCGGGTAGAGTTTCGACAATTACTCCAGTTATTCCACCGTCTGCCATTTACGCTACCTGGGGACAGCTACCGATAGCTACCGGGGAAACCAAAGGCACTAGTCTCTTCCTGTTTTGGTTGCGCAATGGTTGACTTTCAACGTCACTTCCTTTGTGCCGTAAATCCATCTTTCATTATCCCGGGAGATTATACCCGGTGGCAGACAGAATTGCATATTGAAAGCGAGGTTTATAGGGAACCAATCTAAACACTGATTGTGTCATTATTCTTAAGCCATTACATTGTGTAATCAACATTTACTAGACAATGATATGTAGGGTTGGGCATCGTTTGGATTTTAACGATTCTGATTCCAATTCCGATTCTTCCTTTCGATTCCGGTTCTTATCGATTCTCGATTCCAATTCTTTGAGGGGTGGAGTTGAAACGGGTCACATGCTTATTTTCACAAATAAGAGGAAAGTTTTATTTTGATTCAATGGTGGGTTGCAGTTTTACAGCTTTTTCAACATAAAATAAAGCCACACTAGAGCGCCGCTTACTGTGCTCCAAGGCTGCAACACAACAAGCACCTGGCCACTACGGAAACCAAAACTTGCTAAATTGTTAAATTGGGAAGTGATGATCAGATTTGAAACCAAATCCTCCAAACGATTCCAAAACGATTCCAATACAGAAACGATTCCGATGGAATCGTAATTTTTGAAACGATTCCGATTAGGAATCGGTACTCGATGCCCAACCCTAATGATATGTCAATTGTCTATTGCCATTTTAACCAAGTAATTGTTCAACCATGAGCTTTTCTTAATATTAAGGTAGTTTTTGTGCCTAGACCAAACCTCTATAATGACAAGGACTTGTTGGCCAAGATAAGATCTCTTCAACACAACAATATACCAAAAGTGTATCCTTTCCATAGCTTATTGTTTGTCTTCATGGTTTTTTGAACTGCACAGTAATCCCTTAACAGCTTCCATTACATCTGCCTTTATATTTACTTACACCACCAAGTCAAACTACAGCCTGCGCTCTCAGAGCTCCCTGCTTGTGTCTTTACCAAGGCTACATACAGAGCTTGGTAAAAGGGCTTTTATGTGGGCAGCTCAATCTGTTTGGACGGAACTACAGAAAAATATTTTAAACCCAAAGTCACAGACGTTTTAGAGAGTGAAATGTGAAAGTATAGTTTTTGGTTCTTTCCCTCACTCTTCTTCCTGCTGTAAATGTTAGCCCTCTCTTGAAAAGGAGATTCTGATCTCAACACACTATCATGCTTAAATGAAGGTGAATCAGAAAGAGAAAATTAGAAAAAAGCTATGATTGTCATTAAATACTTTTCTTTTCACTTTCACAATTGGTCAAAGAAAAGTGTGTGTGTGTGTGTGTGTGTGTGTGTGTGTGTGTGTGTGTGTGTGTGTGTGTGTGTGTGTGTGTGTGTGTGTGTGTGTGTGTGTGTGTGTGTGTGTGTGTGTGTGTGTGCGCGCGCACTGTAAAATTCAACTGGTTCCTTCATAACACATCTGACAGTGACTTCTTCAAAAACATTCCAAACACACATTGTAATTGTAAATGAGGCTATGAAATCTGTATGTATCTTTGAGATAGGATGCTGTTTTGATCTGTATATGGACACTTGCTACTATTCCAAACTATTGAAATATCAACCACCTGTATATCTCATTCACCAACTTGCATATAAGTAAGATATAAGAATGTGGTCAGGGGGATGCAGCTAGGGGGGCTGCATAAAAAGGAGGCAAAAAGACTTGCAAAATTTTGCTCTGTTTCAGCCATCATAGGGAGCGTGCAAATATGGAGACGGAGATGCTTTGTTTAGCCTTAATGTGTTGAGTATTATAAATGGAGAGACCTGTAAAAGTATGTGAGTCATATAGACCTGTCACCTTGTCAATGACTCTTCCCAGAGTATTTGGATCTTGGTTTTTTTTCTTGTGATGCCTTTCAGATCCAAATAAAAGCATTTAAGTGTGTGTGTGTGTGTGTGTGTGTGTGTGTGTGTGTGTGTGTGTGTGTGTGTGTGCCCCGCATCAGGCCTGAGCACAGCCCTACATGAGATACACTAACTACTGGTGTGAAGGTTTTCTGAGACTTTATAGTTACCTATCCTGTGGTCTGGCTAAACTCAACTAAGGATGTCAAATATCTCTGCATCTTCGATAGCATAGCCTTATACATGAAAAGTCTGCTGATGCCTGCTGGATGTCAGTTATGACCATCAAACTTCAAATCGCTCCCTCTTAAATGTCTCTTATCCAGGTTTTCAACAGTGCAGTTTTAGAATGTAAATGAGAATAACATGAACCAAGACAACTTGGTTTGTTAATATTATCCATGTGGAAATTGCTCCTCAGATACGGTCACTGAAAGTCATTGGAGAATCTTTTATCTGAATTCAAGTGATTGTTTTAATCATCAAATGAACTCTGTGTATGTGAATTCATATTCGTGGTTTTTACTATATACCTTTATTTCAACCTGCACCTTTTCGCATATCTTCAACTTGCCCCCCTCACACACACAAACACACGGATGCACATCAAAGTGGGTAGAAGTAGATAACAACTGCGGTGTCATCGTCTTGCCCCAAATCCACAATATTTGCTGACCCAGGGGAGGAGTGTGCTATTTGATTATTCTGCGGGGTGATTGATGTATGGCACATCCCCATGGTTTGTATGCGTATGAAAGCATGCATCGCCATTGATCTATTGATGCATGGGATTGTGTAATGAATATGCTAAACAGCACTGCACTGCTGCGCATCCGAGCAATTGACTGTCGATGAGATTTTCAAGTCACAGGTGTTTGGTTCCTGCTGTCCAGTCAGGACGCTAGAGGCTTGTAAATGAGTTGTAATCAGTACATCAGTACTAACACTCCTGTATCTGTGCCAGCTGAAAAACACCCCATCATGCCACCCCCAAATCTCATGCTCCTCCTCGTTGCCCCTGCCAGAGTCCCTCTCCTCCTTTTCCGTCTCTCTATCTGCTCATTAGTGCTGGGTTTGGAACAAAGAGCCATCTGGAAATGGCTACCTGCCAGCTCAGGTGGGCCTTTACACAGAACTGACAGCTTCTCTTCAACATCTGTCTACCAGGATCAAAGACATTTCTGTTTACCCCCTTAACTCCCCCTCTCGCTTTCTCTTTCTGTCTCTCCTTCTCTACCCCTATCTTATTTCTGCCGCCAAAACTTCCCATACATTAGCTAGGGAGCAGGCTAAATGCGGCACCCTCCTCCCCCTTCATGTCTCTCTCCGCCTCTATGTCCCTTCCCAGCTCTTCTCTTTGCCCTCAGGGTGTCATGCGTTCTCCCAGACTGCTTTGTTTTCTGTTTTGAGCTTTTTTAGATAATTGTTTCCCTGTATGTATAATGAGGGAGACATGATTTTGGGGGATTTCTCTGTGCTTTGCATCTCTGCCGTCACTTGACAAATATATCAGGCTTCTTTTTTTTTCAATTATTATCTTCTCCTAGCCTTGGGGTTTCAGGTGCAAACACGTCAAGGAGAAACAAGTTCACCTGAGTGCTCATAGAAACTTCTCACATTAGCAGCATTTTTTATTGGTATCTGTGTAAGGTATCACAATGTCAACTAAGATCAATAAACATGCTGAGCTATATGTGCAGACAGTAAAAAAAAAAAAAAAAAAAAAAGGTCAGGCAGATTTACAGCTTGTAATCAGATGCAGATGGGTCCCCAGTCCCTCGGTGAGGACAGCTTATACCATGGGAAGTATTGATGTATTTTTTTGTGCCATCTACTTTCAGAGAAATGATGCTGGCTGCTCTTGCCATAGGTAACCCCCTCCGTGGTTATGAGATGGTGTATTCAGCTGGCCTGGCCCTGTAGATACAGGGGATCAGGGGAAGTGTTATCCTTTAAGCCAGGTGCCGCTGTTCAACACAGCCTCTTCCTGCTGACTGAAACACTTCCCTACACGCTTCTGTCTGCCTGTCTGACTGTGCTCTCACAGGTTCAGTGTGTGTGTGTGTGTGTGTGTGTGTGTGTGTGTGTGTGTGTGTGTGTGAAGAGGTTACTCAGGCCCTCTGTCTGTGCTGTGAGTGTTTGATCGTCGGAGAGCAGACTTTCTGGCAGCGTCTTCAATATAATGCTGCGTTTCTGTTGTTTCAAGCCCTTTGCACTCAGAACTAATAAAGATTGATCAGTCTTCCGTTCAAGATCAATGGTGACGCTATTTTGGTTATGCCTGTTTGCTAGGATGCATTTTGATCAATGACAAAGCTATTTTTTTCTGTCGAGGGCAGGGCCCAGTTTACTTCAGGCAGAATGAGAAAGAAGAGCTTAGCTGATGGACCGTTCAAGGCCACAGAAGCTTCAGCAGCTCGGCTCACCTCCTCCCTTCTCTCCCCTGAACAGTCTCCTATTCTGAAAGTGTTGTTAGTGAATTAATTTTGAGAGATTTCGCATGCTCTATGTCACACACATTACCAGCAGGGACAATTACATCACTGTCAGATTACAATGTGCCACCCACTGGTTTGCCAGTTTATAAAAACACTTAGCTAAAGTATTACATGTGCACCCCCCCACAAATACTCTTCAACCCCGACCCTCCTCCAGCAAAGGCTTTCTCCTGCATTGACTTGGAGCTGGAGAGGGAGGTCATTGTCCATTTTTTTTCCAGCAACATGTTCAGCAGGAGACAGCCAACTGGAGCGTAAAACAAGGCTGTAGTCTGCAGGTAGCCACCGGCTGAACTCACCTGCCGCTAAATTCACTCTGACAGGTGAGATCACAGTCTCGTGGCGGGGCGCGGCCCCCGACAGAGAGGCGAGAGGCAGGTGGGTGTAGCAGCTCAGCTTTGTAGGTCCTACCTCTGCACTGAACAATATGGTAAATAGAAGAAGAAGACATACTTTAGTGATCCCCAGGGGGAAATTACATTTTTACACTCTGAAATACACACACATGCACAAACAGGACCCCAAGCGTGCGCTAATGGAGAGATGGCAGAGTGAGGAGGCTGTCCACTACAGGCGCCCCGAGCAGTTGGGGGTTTGGTGCCTTGCTCAAAGCACCTCAGCAGTGCCCAGGAGGTGAACTGTCCACACTCCGTACTTGGACTTTACAGACTGACTTATAGTGTATAGCTACAGTGCTCTTGGTTTACAATGACTATAGTCTTTCTGTCAGATGGAAACGGGAGTCACTTTTAAAAATTAGTTGATTTTGTTTTAATAAAAGATTACTTTTGTTATAGCAATACTCTCATGACACAAACGTAAACAATACAAAAGAAATGAAAGTCACTTGATGAGTTTGAACAATCCAGGGAATACACATTAAAATAATAAAATTAGCTTGCTTGTTTTAGCTGTTGTCCCTCTATGTACTATAAATTAAATACAAGACATCACATGAGATCACATGAGGTACAAGCTGTTTTTTCTTGTTTTTATAAAGATAATTTTTTGGGCATTTTAGGCCTTTATTTGAACAGGACAGCTTAGACATGAAAGGGGAGAGAGAGGGGGAGTGACAAGCAGCAAAGGCCAGAGTAGAAGAGTAGAACCCGCGGCCGATGCGTCGAGGACTAAACCTCTATAGAGGGGCGCCCGCTCTGCCAGGTGAGCTATCCAGGCGCCCTACAAGCTGTTGTTTGAGTGTAAATATGATTTTGTCGGTTTAATTTGTACAGAAGGGATCTTTAATCTTTTATGACCCTAGGGAAGCTGAGGCCTTCTGGTCCTAACAAGCTAGGAATTAAGGGTATACTAAAAGTAGACTGGATTTTAGGGTCATATCATACTTAACACGTGTTTGCCAGCAGGAGCCCTGCAGTACAGTGACTGAGTCTCAGCTCATCAACAGAGCAGAAGAGTCGCAGTATCTCCCATCCTAGTTTTATCATCCTTGTGCTCTTTCCCCATTGATAGTTGAGTATTTTCCTGTTTTTATGAATATAAAAAAAAGGAGTGAAGTCAAAAATGGCTTCCTTTTAAACTTCAGGGGAAAAACAATGTGTGTGTGTGTGTGTGTGTGTGTGTGTGTGTGTGTGTGTGTGTGTGTGTGTGTGTGTGTGTGTGTGTGTGTGTGTGTGTGTGTGTGTGCGTGCGTGTGTGCTTCACATTTTCCATTGCCAGAGTGTTTTTATTTCTTTCACTCAGGTGCAAAACACACCATAGTGAAACCACACACACACACACACACACACACACACACATACCTACACATACACACAAACCTCCCTACTCTAACTTATCCCAGCTCCACCACTGCAACTCAGCAAATGTGGCGGGCAGGGTTTAATTTTCTAGCCCCCCGCCTCAGCCCCAGCCTCATGCATTTTTCATCACCACCATCCTGTTCCCACCCAGCCACTGCCGCTGCACAATGGTATTGATTGGCGATTAAGCCATCAAACTGTTATAAAGAGGTTAATATTTTAAAGCTGTTACGCTTTTCCACCCTCCTTACATTAACGTGTACCCTCTAGTACAGTTTCAGGGGGTTTTAAGCGTTTCCTCTGTTATGCCAGGTCAGGTTATGAATGTTTGATGTAATGCAGACGGCGATGCCTCCGTCCCCCCCGTCCCCTCCCCTATACAATGCTTACTCCAGCTCTGAGGTGGTGTGTTCGATCAGCTGACTGTGCCAAAGGTCGAGAGGGAACAGTGTCAGTCAGCAGGGAGACTGGGTAGGGTCATATTCTGCTGCTAACCCCACATGTGGGATATGTCTAGTTGTTGACCAATTTGCTTATGGTAATTCTAATAGATCTCTGGAGGCTGCCTGGCAATATTGAGGGTTCAGCGTTAATTGTGAGCACTGGGCAAAGAATCTGCAGTCTCATCCTATTCTAGCAACTGATGAGCATCTTGAGTTATTTTTAGGTGGTAATCCAGAGGAGAGACTCTTTCCCCTCTTCTTAAAGTAATGCATGTTAATATGCCTAATACCTCTGGTATACCAGCCATGATAATTTCACTATTTTTCTTACTCTCAAGTTTCAGATGGCAAGAAATTGGTAAAAGTTACTAGATTTAAAGGAGCTGCTGAAAACCAAGTCTTCTGTAAATGCGAGAGGTGAAAATTAAAGGACTATACCAATATTTTTACATTTTTTAGACCTGAGGTTCCCAACCATTTTTGTCAGACGTACCCCCACAGCCTTGTCAGATGAAGTCAAGTCATTGACACTACCCACCATGTTCAATCAATGTAAAAGTGTATTGATGCTTTGATATCAATGTAAAAGAGAGTATAAAGGATTTGAAGTGAATGGGTGGGAACATGCAGAACCATCAGTACATCATGGTCCTGTTGAGGGAGTGACATGTGAACAATGACAAGGGTTGAGAGAGGTGAGAATGGACATGGGATGGATTTATTCTGTGAGTGTTTGAAGGGCAGACATGGTAGAGAAACAAGGAGTGTCATGGGTGTTAAGTCCAGCAGGATTCACACCTGCAGGTCTCAGGACTAGAGGGTAAGAATGTCAGGAGGGCAGGGACAGGGCTGCAGGATGTAGAGTGCTGAAGGAAAGCAACCCTACACATTTGTGCAGACGAAAGGCTTTGAGTATATACTTTCACTTTGACTTCAAGCCAAGGTTGTGCACTGATAGGCCCAGATTTCACCTGTTATTTGTCCCCAACTGACACAACTACTCACCGTCCACAAGCCCAAATCCAGTCAATTGATATGCTTTTTCTCTGCGTGTCTGTCATTTTCCCGCTCCGCTTGTCAGTGCAGACAAGTGACTGAAACAATAAGAGTGGTGCTCTCCATTAGTGCCAGTCAGTTTGCACTGCTTAAGTCCTTACGGTGCTCTCCTCCAGGGCAGAGCTGGGTAACACGCTTGAGCAGTGTCCCAATCACTGTGATCACCTGTGACAAACCACACCGAGGCCCAATCAATACACTGCTCTCCCGAGGGCCGACGAATTAATGTAACTTTGCTGCCCTGCGTGTGTCCGTGTGTGTGTGTGTGTTTATTGTAGCACACATACCGCTCCAACAGAACGTTGTGAAATCGATAATATTAAAAAAGTGAAATATGGCTGCCTCTATGTAATAAGGAGGGGGAAAAAAAACGACAAAATGGTCGCCCCTTACCTTGAAAGACTAATCAGAGAGTAGGAAAGAAAGAATAAAGAATGAATGGGAAACGAGGACTGAAGTAAAAATGCAAGAAATTAGACTGGTAGAGAAAGTTAGAGGCACAAATGAAGGCAGTGTGTGGGAGATTCGTTACAGGCAGGAAGGAAGCGCAGAGCTCCTAAGGGAGAGCGTTCACAGCTATATTAATATAACACAGAGGGGGTAGTTAGAGAAGCTTTGTTTGTCTTGGGCTAAATTAACAACCCCTTACCATCATAATAGTCATGTCATTATAGGAGGAGGGTAGAAGAGGCAGATGGTGTTTATGTCAATGTTTTTCCTCCTACTTAATGAGCCGGGTTTACTCCCTGCAAATAAAAGAGCAGATGAGACTATAGAGTTTGAGATTTCATTCTCTCTGTCAATCCTTTGGTATACAGTACGAGTAAGTTACAGCCACAAATACACACACAGTGTACCAGATGTCCAGCTGTTTAGTGTCTTCATTAATCTGTTGTAAGCTGTGTTTCTTTCTTTGACTTGTCCTCGGCATTTTGTTGCTGGTCTTTGTTCCCTTTCTTTCTCTACGTCTCCTCTTCCTCCACCTCCCTCCCGGCTCATGTTGAACCTCCTGCTGCGGTTGCCTCAAAACATCATCCACCCACCGCCACTACCCCCCATGCCTGCAAGAGTTTGTCCCTCATTATCGGTCCTTACTGCACCCCAACCAACCTTCCCACCCAGCATGGTGTCATAGCTTCAGTACAGTATTGTCTCATTATCTCCGCAGACACCAAAGAGGCCGGGCATTGTGAGACATGAGACACTCCCCCTCGGTTAGAGGGCTGGGGGCTCCTGGCAGTGCTGACAGGTGATTAGGACAGGCCAAAGGTTTTATCTGGCCTTATCAATGCAGCCAAACCACACGCTGAGGAATAATAATAAACTGGAGAAGCTACATACAGTATCTCACAAAAGTGAGTACACCCCTCACATTTTAGTAAATATTTCATTATATTTTTTAATGGGACAACACTGAAGAAATTACACTTTGCTACAATGTAAAGGATTAAGTGTACAGCTTGTAGAACAGTGTAAATGTGCTGTCCCCTCAAAATAACTCAACACACAGCCATTAATGTCTAAACCGCTGGCAACAAAAGTGAGTACACCCCTATGTTAAATTCCCATAGAGGCAGGCAGATGTTTATTTTTAAAGGCCAGTTATTTCATGGCTCCAGGATACTATGCATCCTGATAAAGTTCCCTTGGCCTTTGGAATTAAAATAGCCCCCCATCATCACATACCCTTCACCATACCTAGAGATTGGCATGGTTTTATTTCAGTTAGCCTAATAGCTGGTTTGATTTGCATTGAGAGATGATTTTATGGAAAGTACCCCATGCCAATCTCTAGGTATGGTGAAGGGTATGTGATGATGTGGGGCTATTTGAATTCCAAAGGCCGAGGGAACTGAGCTACTGTATTTTTTCATCTTGGATTTTGCCTGCTTTAAATGACACTGAATGAATTCATTGAGTTTATTTCATGTTAACAGATGGTGCTGAGGTGACATCAAGAAGCAATGTAACAGTGAGGTGTGCTGGACAAAAATCTGAAATGAAATCATCCATTTTCTGTAATTAGATTGTGTTATAACCTGTGTATATTGAGCATGAAAAGTGGTTTGTCCCCAATTATGATAACTTGTTTAAATTCATGTCGTTCCCCTCTCCTGTGCAAACTCCTCTAAAGATGCTGTAAGCCCAAATTATCCAAAGAAAAATGTGTGGAAGCAGGTTTGTCATAAATAAATCTCTCCATCTTCTTGATGTATGGGTTTAAATGCACTTGGCTCTCAATCTCCTCCTTGAGTCATCTTTCCAAATTCCTTCTGCCTTCCCAGAGCTCCAGAAAGTGACACGTAACGTCACTGTAACTGGTGGGCCTGTTTTCTTGGTTTCGGGATGGGGGTGGCGTGGCGGAGGAGCGGGGCTGGCGAAGACACAGCGCTGAGAAGGAGGAGGAAGGAGGGGGGTTGTCTGTCCTGGGAGACAGATGGCGCGGGGGGGGCTGGTCCATGATGGGCTGGTGCTGGACGGGCTCCATGTGCTGTAGTGGGTAACTGGGGCCCAGGGTGGAACGTAGGCGGCACTCTGATCCTAAGCGCCACAGTAGTCCTCAGGCACAGGAGTCCACTTCCCCCGCCCATCTGTTCCTTCCATCGCAGCTATGGCAAACGTTCCTGTACACACAAAAATATACACAAGCGAAACATACACACACGTTCGCATACACGCACATACGTCAGAGAATGCCCCCTGCAGAGCTGCAGTTTTGGGTTCAGTTACAGTGCACCACCAGCTCTTCCCCCAACATTCCTCCACCCCATCTTACAAAATAAGCTTCCAGGTTTGACTGGATCTCACCAGCTTCCGCTCCCATTTCGTGTCACACTGAATCTGTTACTGAAACGCTTAAGCTCTACTGCTCGACCGTTTGTGTATTCCTACATAATATTAGACTACTCCCACACATACTTTTCGATAGCCGCAACCTTTGCTAAGAAGTAATCCTGGCACCAGGGATTTAATTGCTCTGCCGTCACCTGTGGGGGGTGTAAGGGTGGGGGAGGGCAGGTACATCCACAGACTGAGAGATAGAAGCCAGAAAAGAAGAAGAAAAAAAACGAGAAAAAAAAATTGGCAAGGTTTGAAAACATGTTGCCATAAGGTCTGTAATGTATGCTGCAGGATGATGTGTTCCTGTGACTGATGCATGTCTCTGGAGAATGTTTTTTTCTCAAATCATAAATGTTTTCACAATCAGCCTGGTAATAAACGTGCTAACACACGTGCAGCTCTCAGAGTGATAATGACTTGAAAGGTGACATCAGAGTCCCGATCATAAGGCTGTTGGTTAGTCAAGGTCAGACGGAGGCAGGGTACAAGATGTTTTTGTTTTCCTTTTTGTAAGTTGGACAGCTTATAATCGTCGATTGGTACCCCATGTTTTTAAACGTTTTTATCTGCGCTCTGAGAGGAAAAATTTGCAATTATAGTGGATATAAGTGGTGAGTCATTTCTTAATTGCCTCCCTCTGGTTCTTCCTATTCCAGATTGTGCTGTTTGGACAGCAGGATAACACCCCTGAACAGGTTTTCCCACTATTACAGGTTCAACAAAAACACACAGTCACTTCCGATCTTGTTCGTTAATACAGTCCGGGCAACTTTGAGTCCATGTGGCTTGTTTCTCTCAAAATCCAAACAGAAAGGACCAAGAAACAGTCATTTTGCTGTGAGGTGACACTAATGTAACCCCTGGGCTATTTTTTACTGCTAATGCGACTTTAAATATTGCCAGGTCCAAGTTCTCATACAGAAGGCAAGCCACACGTGAACTCCATCTATACCAGCAGTTACCACTATGTACGGCCAAATCTACTCTACCCGTCTCCTCCCTCGTCTCTTTTCTTCTTTAGGACAAAAGAAAGCTGAGACGTTAAAGTGGGACCAGCATACCTTCCAAAAGTAACAAGAAAATCTCCAAAAGAAAATACAAATTAGCCTGTTTCCACCCAATACCATTAAGCGATATTTGGAAGTTAAGTGCATTAAGATAAACAGTTGGTGGCGCTAATTCTGCAGTCGGGTGCAAATAAACCATTGCAGAAGAAGAGGGTGCAACGTAATGACATAAGTTAAAAAAAAAAAAAAAAACAGTCAAACCTCAAACAGTATAAAATTATGTAGAAAACCTGATGGAAATATGGCATTTATGTTTATTTCATGTAATAACTTGAGAAACGTTACAGTCTCCACATCGCTCCACACAAATCTGATGTTTTCATCTGCCGCCATTTAAGTCATGATTGAATTGTTATGTTTCCATTGCACTTTGTTACATTTTACTTTTATTGATACACCAACTTTTTCACCTCAGCCATCCATTCAGCCAGTTTTTTATTTTATTTTTATTTTCGCCATTTCTCCTCAGGTTTTTTTTTTAAGGTGCAAATTGAAATTCTACACTTTAAGCTGACCAGACTGCATGACCATGTGCCTTATTATTTAAAATAAATGAACATTGAGCGGCACATTTTAAGCCAGTTTAAAGTAACCTTTTATTTCTGTGCATGTAAGTACAATCTTTGACTAGCTTCATGCATGCAAGACATGGCATTTAGAAAGGAAATACTTTGAAAGTCACAAAAAAATTCCCCACATTGAAGTTACAAACATTTAACACACCATCAACATATATGACATTCCACTGAGCGCCGAGCTTGACATGTTTTTAGTGGGAGGCCTTTAGCCAGCTTTCTGAATGCCAGTTAGGGAAACATTAGACCTTAAATATTAATGCAGTAATATGGCATTGTTGGAATGCTTACTGAGCTGTGGGCTTCGGGCCTGCTGGGTTATTTGTCACACTCCAGAAAGCTTACAGCAGCCAGAAAAGAAACCCCCATGAAAGGGCGAGAGCTTACACAGTGCAGAGTGTAGCCCCTTCAGCCGATACAAAAAAGCAACATCTTTTATAACTAGAACATTGGGATCATATTGCTGTTGTATCTTTTAGTATCATTTGTAGCCCAAGAAAAGTCTCTAATGTTCTCTTTTTTTCTGCAAAATGTTCCTGGACTTCCAGCACATTAGCTAGTTGTCTTTTGTAAGTGCTAAATCCAAACAAAACCCCAAATGAAATGTGGCTATTTGTTCAGAATCCAATTTAAGTTTGTACAACCAAAAACAGGTGCAAAATGCATTAAGCTCAATAGTCAAAGCAGCCCTCCCCTCCTCTTCCCCTCCTCCCCTCCTCTTCCCCTCCTCTCTCTCTCTCTCTCTCTCTCTCTCTCTCTCTCTCTCTCTCTCTCTCTCTCTCTCTCTCTCTCTCTCTCTCTCTCTATGTGAATCTTCCAGCAACAGATGGCCGATGAAGAAATCAGCAACACATTTATTTTCTCTGTCCTTTATTTTAACAAAACTGTGTCATAATTGGATCGCTAACCGAACACACATATTTTAGTATATATTGATTCTGTTCCAGCAGAGATATTTTCATTTTACATCATCCAGTGAACTGAACATGCATGCCTTTGGGGACCAGTAGCTTTTCACCAACAACAGTTTTTAAGATTTAGGTTTTCTTTGCATAATCACCACACAGAAAAGGTACAGACACACGTAGGCTCAGTTCTCTGTGTTTTACTGCTTGTCATGTATTTAGTTAACCTTGGAGACACCCTATGGTGCTTTAGCTAGAGCTGGCAACAACGCCTTAAACTCTGCAGGGAATGAGGAGATGAGAAGACTGAAGGAAAAAGCGACACACTAACAACTAGAGTTTAACTTCTGAGAAAAAGGGAGATAATTTTTTGGCAAATGAGGTGTGTGCAGGGTTGTTATGTGAAGAAATGCAAATATAAAAGCGGTGATGGGCTGGTGCAGGCTTACAACGGAGAAAGAGTTTCTGTGTGTAGAGTGGAAAGGTCGGGGACACGGGGGAGGGGGGTGGCTTAGGCCGCATGCAGAAAAGGGGGTCAATGATGTGAATTCCATCGATCGCAAGTTTCCTGACAAGTGTTCAGTGATTTCCTGTCCCTGGCAGAAATATTGTGCTTGTTAATCCATTTGAGTCAGGGCAGCAAGGGGGCTCAGTGAAAGAGGCAGAGAGTCTGTGTTTGGTGTTTTTTTTTTTTTTTTTTTTTTTTTTTTTTTTTTTGTTTCTAAAAATGGAAATGTTGTGTTTGGTGGGGATGGGGGTCAACGCAAACAGGATGCTAATGAGCCTGCGCTAATCAATGTGTGCTTAATCAGCTATTCCGCTCTGAGTGGCCACGGGAAGGCTCGAGGAGGGGAGTGGAGGAGAGTGTTGGGAGGAGTTCATGAGAAAGTGCAGGTCCAACCTCTGATTCACTCCCTTTGTTGAGAACATTGGTTCTCAGGAACCCCTTGGTGAATGCAGATTTAATTTCCTTCAGACAGTGAAGCAACCAGCCATTGTGTTGTTGGGTTTTTGAATGAGGGGCTGTGCTGCTTCACCCCTCCGGAAAATAACTTAATCATTTGCAGTGCACAAGATTGTGACGTCATGATTTGTGATTGTTAAATGCACACATGTAGAATATTATCTAATATATCTTTTAGAGAGGAAGCACTTTTACGAATGAGTGCATATGTTAGCTGGACTTTGGCAAGTGTTTCCATAAAAATGACATAAAATGACTTATTAACACCACGGGCTTCTTGTCTGGAAATACAGTGTCTGTCTTCAGATTGTGTCTTGCGCGAACCTAGCTAAGAGACGGTCTTCCAGAAAAAGTAGAAAAAAATAGTTTTTTTGTGATTGTTGCGGGCAGAAATCCTTGATTATGCGGCACGTTTTCTTAAAAAATGCGATAGAATATGCGGGATATTTATGCAATTTTATGTGATGAAATTGCAGGAACTTGCAAAAATTGCGGGAACTTGCAAAAACTGTGGTTTGATGAAAAAGAGAAGAAAAAGTGATTCCCCCAACACCCTGCTTTTTTTCAACTTCATTTCCAAAAATAGTTTACAGATATTCAGTCACTGCAATAAGTAAACAAATAAGATACAAAAATATATACAAATAATATAATATTAAAGTAAAAATAAAAGTAATAGTCTAAACAGAGGGAAATAAAAGATACAAAAGAGACAGACTTTTAAAAATCGTTAATAATATAGACAGCAGGAGCACTTAGACAAAGAAATTTGAGTAGACATCAGATATTAAGATAGCTTTCTTATTGGATACCAACTTAAGAGACTCAAAGTAGATGTCAAATTCAACCTCCAACACCCTGCTTTTCGATGATGTTCACGTCGCGTAATTACGTCACTTCATAACGTTCCCATGGCAACAGGGGAAAATGGCTGCTCTTGTGTGAAGTAAACGCATTGACATATATATAATGGACCAACAGACCCCGTTGCTCTGGACGGAGACCAGTGAAGGCTATTAGAAGCACTTTTCCGGTGATCTCTTGCTTTACTGCGCAGCCTCCAACTGAGAGAGACGACGTAAATGTGACGTGAGCAACGTGTCTGAAAGTTGTAAGTCTTCTGGTAGCTGTGCCAAGAGAAATCTCAATCATTCCCAATCTTACAGAGACGGAGAGCGTAGGTATATGTAAGGAGATACCATAAGCACAGGCTAATTATTGCTAACTAACATGCTAGTTAACATTAGTAATTAAACCTAAACAGCTAATGTAAGTCGAAACTGCCTGCGAGCTTCTCCTGTACTATACGGTAATTCCTCTACTATTTGACACAATCGTTAGCCTATTTTTATAAAAACGTCTGCTACGGAGCCATAACGTGAGGTACAAGGTAATGGAGCCTTTTATACATTGTCGTGTTTCTTTAGAATTAAACAATGGACAAATAGAGTCTTTAAACGCTTCAGATGTAAAGTTATTCGCAGTCAAGTGAAGTAAAAAAAAATGGCGGTCAGTGGAATGCTAACAGGAGGTGATACCTTTGTAGCAACAAAATGGCGCCATTGGAGGTTCGAGTTCTGAAGCGAAGCTTACCCCCTTGAGTAAACGCAACATTTTTTCAACTTTCTGCTAAGATATATGTGACTTTTTTGCAACGAAAATGCGGGGATTATGAAATCATGCAAGCACCGCATATTTTGCGCGGAAATCTGCAATTTATGCGGCGAAAGTGCGGCATATTTGAAAAAAATGCGGCCCCCGCATGAATATGCGGACTTTGGCTGATTATGCATTGAATTATGCGATCGCATAATCGCCTTTTTCTGGAGGGACTGAATACTTACTTAGGCCTACTGCACAAATTCAAACTTCTGGAGAGAGTCGTCTCCCCCCGCCCCCTCCTCCCCAGACTCGAAGTTCACGAAGGTTGCCAGGCTGAGACCGCAGCATCTACAACAATGTTGCTAGACGCTAGTCTCACATAGCCAGACATTACTCCACAGCACAGCGGAGTAGCTAACGTTAGATGCTGGCTATATTGATAGTCATAAAAGCCCGTGCTCGGGCGACTCGGATAGCTCGCTTGGTAGAGCGGGCGGCCATATATAGAGGTTTACTCCTCGACGCAGCGGGCCCGGGGTTCGACTCCAACCTGCGGCCCTTTGCTGCATGTCATCCCCCCCTTTCACGTCTTCTGCTGTCCTATCAAAATAAAGGCTGAAAATGCCCCAAAAATAATCAAAAAATATATATAAAAGCCCGTGGTCACACAGAGCTCTGTACCCAACTGACGGGCACACTTTTTCGGCTTAGTATTACGGTAGTAACCGCTAAAAACACAACAACCTCGCCGTCCTCTAACACTAACGTTACCTTGTTGTTACCAAATGTTGAAATGACATAAAATGCCCGTCCCATTTATGCCGTGAAAAATTAGCCTGAAGCTAATGCTTAGCCTACCTGTTCAGGAGGAAATTAGCCAACTTGGTGTCCTTTTGGGTTCTAAGCTGTCTCCATCTTTCAAATACATCTCCAATATTTACCTGGGCTTTGTTACGTCTCTGTTCACGCAACTGTTAGAAACAATTTTTTTTAGGTCGGGTAGAATCTATGTCCATTGATCCTGTTTGTTTTTTTGTTGCTTTCATGGCTGTACCAGCGTTACAGCTGTAGCGCACTGGGTTTACGTTTTTACAGGTATATCTGTCAACCCGGCCTGGCTGTCAAACTGGGCCGTTGACACAGGCCAAAACACAAACAGAAATTCTGTCACGGAACGGAAATTTCAAAAGGAGAAAATACTGGCATTAGCATTGTTGTCAGAAAACATAGTATTTCAACTTAGCATGTTTCCTTAATGTCTGATGATGCATTGGGGTCATTTTGGGATTTATTCAGAGATGGCAAAAGTACTCACTTCCCGTACTTAAGTAGAAGTACAGATAATTGTGTTAAAAAATACTCTGTTACTTTTACTTAAGTAAAGAAGTTAAATCAGTACTTCTACTTTTACCAAAGTACAGGCTTTGAAATGTACTTAAAGTATAAAAGTAAAAGTAGCCTTGCGAATGACAACCACTTTTTATGCAAAGCTACCTGGACCACACACGTTACTAGAGTGTAAGATGAGAAACTTCAGTGGACATAAAAACCAGGCTCTTTATATGCCATTGTCTACATTTTAAATGGATGTCTGCCAAACATCACATATATGATTATTGTGACAGAGACTGGGACTCCAGCTTAATAAGATTCTGACTGAGTAGCAAGATATGAATTCAATTGTGATTCTGTGAGAATTCACAGATCCAGTTTCTCTTTTTTAATCGTCCCCTTAACATTTAAAGGAATCTACATGTATGTGTGTGTGCTCAAATATAGAAAGAAAATAAAGGATACAATATGAATTACTAAACATAGATTAATTAAGAAGTTCCCCATACTTTTAGAGTTACACAGCACATTGGCCAGGAGTCATACTTGACGCCTCCTAGCCTATCTCAAACATCTCTCTCAGATAAGGCCAGGGATGATTCGGAATGTCTTGCTGCTTGTCTGCCTAATCTCTGGGATCTCCGTTTTCTTCATTTTCAATCATGTCGCCGTCCATACTACTAGTGCTAAAGTTACCACCATCAAGCTGCAATTATTTGCCGCAAATGAATGCGGCCGAATCTGTCGAGTCGTCTTGTAGTGGTGCGGTAATACGTAACGACTAGCCTACTATATCTTCCCATCCAATTAGATTGAATTCCGGTATTGATCACGTGAAAAATAATACGGTAACTCCAGCGAAATTATTTGAAACTTGTTAGTGAGGACTAGATTAGGACCGTATTTAAGTTTCAAACTTCGCCCCCCCTCCCCCCTCCCAGGTGTGTCTGTAAAACACATACAGAGACAACTTCTCTCTTTTGATGCTTTACAAGCAACGTGAAACCTAGCTAACAGGTGAAGAACACAAACAACTAAATCACTAGCTAACCTACTTTAACTGTGCAGGAACTATAGACCAATACAACAACAGGCTTACATGAACTGACAACATAAGTTATACGACTTACAGTTCTCAAGGACGCACACACACCATCTCAACTGATTATCCTCCGGACAGCAGTCTCTCTATCTTTTTTCTGTGTGGCGCACGCGCCTGCTCGCGGTGTGAGGCGCGTGTCCGCGCTATTTTCCGACATTACGACCTCTTGTACAAAACTAAAGTAACGAGCCAATTTTTAAAATGTAAGGAGTAGAAAGTACCGATATTCGTGTTAAAATGTAAGGAGTAAAAGTAAAAAGTCAAAATAGTAAAAAAAAATAGTAAAGTAAAGTAGAAATATCCGAAAAATCTACTTAAGTACAGTAACGAAGTATTTGTACTTCGTTACTTCCCATCTCTGGATTTATTACAGTAAATATATTACATATTGGACCTTTAAGATGAGTTGCTATACAAACCAATTCACATTATAATGAATTTAATTCTTCTTTCAGCCCAACTACAATATATTCATCACATAATTTACCATTTGCTAAGTTCTACCCCCCTAAAGCTTTCTGTTATGCTTGTGATTTTAGCACAAGGTAAAGGAAATTTCTAATTTCTACCTCGCAGCTGTCGATTTTTACTGCTGAAATGACTGTTGCTGGCAGATTTTATTTGTTGTAGCTAGCTAACTGTTTAAGCTAATATTAGCTCCATGAATTGTTTGAAAAGGCTGGTTAGTTTACATACTTATTATTTTTTAAATGCTTTTAACGTTACAAGAGAAAAGGTTTTTAGCATGGAGACAAGTAATATGTTTGGCAAACTTAACATTATGTGGGGTTTGCTGAAGTGTAAACCTTGAAATCCAATTCAGAGCAAGACAGCGATGCTAACATTAGCCTATACTCTGACAGCATCCAAGACTTGTTGTGAACAGGGTTTCTTTTTTTTTTTTTTTTTACATAACCTGTAACCCCACAAACTAATGGGTTTTGGTAAGGCTAAATACTGCTAAATACACCACCCTCCAAGATTTTTAAATGCAGAGTATCACTTTTACTGCATCACCACTTCTTCTCTTCTTCATTTAAAGAAATCTACTGTCTAGTTAGGATTGCTAAACTATGATTGGATGAACGCTGTTCAGGGGAGGGGTTCAGTGAACTATCATTGTTTTGTGCTATTAAGCACTTATTCATAAAAAAAGTAATGATCATTCATTCATTTTAAAAGGTTGTTTAACACCTACACTACTTGTCAAAAACAGTTCTTTTCATTCCCACTAACAGATCACACATGTCTTTCGTGAAGAATTAATGATATAGTACATAATGCTCTTGTTCATATACTTTCATTATTTAACCCGCTCCCATAGGACATTTTCTCACCGTTCTTTTTCTTTTTTCCAACGTGTTGGTTTCAAGAGTTATGCATTAATCCTGTTCTTTACCCACTCAGAAAAAGGCCACAACTCAATCAGTCTCCCTTCCTCGGGAACAGCGGACTTTAAAAAATGACTCCATACCCTGAGTTGACAGCCCAAAGATGGGAAGAGAGGAATTAATCTCACAGAAAGACCCAGAAGAAAAAGGGGGGGGGGGGGTAAACTAAAAAGAAGGTTGGGAGAGTGCAGAAACAAGCTGTGTGTTTAGTGAATGTGGGGGTAGCCAGGGTGCACTCACAAATTGTACACAAATTCTGCAGCACAAGGTGTATGTGCGCACACACATATGTACACCCACACATCCGGTATGTGTGAAGATGAGAGGTGGGAGGGAGGGGGAGCAGGGATCAATCCATATTATGGTCTAATCTGTATCGCCCTGGGCTGCCGCAGACGCAGGGTTTTGGGGGACCTTATGAAGTGTCAACAAGTTGTGATTTCAACTGGAGCAGGCCCAGGGAAGTAGGACCACTGCATTTGGTTGTTAATATTCTATAACAGGCTAGGTCAGTGCAGACACTGTGGCGTCTACTTCCAAACAGTTAACAAAGGGACACAATATTTGGCTACCTTGACTGGCCACCCAAAATGGGATGTGGCCTGAGAGCAGCAAACAGATGTAGGGGAAGATACGGTAAAGTAATGAGAAGTAGTAAGCAGAGAGAGAAAGAAAGAAGTGTTGATTCCTGGCAGAGGTTAATATCGATGCTCTTATGAAGTGTGTTAGTGAGTTTGCGTTGGTGTGCGAACTGTATCGGAATTTGGAAGGAGAACAGAGGCAGATTGGGGAGAAATAAAAAGGCTGGACGGATAGATTGCAAAGGACCATGCCAGAATCCCAAGCCTTGGGAGGACGGCATCTCTCTGAGGCCGTCCATTGCCAGTAAATTGATCACATCACAGCACACAACACTCCTCATTCTATTTCATTGCTCCTCTTGATCATTCCCACCATTCATCCTGTAAGACAGCAGCATGTACATGGTGTTGCCCAATTGATTTACTATTCTGAGAAATACACATTAACATGCCTAACAGTTGTTACATACTAAATCCATGATGGGAATTTGAAGGGTTGAAAGTCTGATGTTGTGTCATTTGGAGAGTATTTGATAAGGCTACATCATTACAACCCACACGCCGTCTATCTACGTATCTATTCAGGTAAATGAGCAATGGCTCTCGTTTGAGCCGGAAAGCTGAGCTGTCATTAGTCTGTCTTCAAATACACCTACTAGCTCTAATGATGCAAGAACATGCCTGGCTATGCCTGAGCAAGAGCCATTTGAAGAGTATGAAAAAAATATATTAAAAAGATTTGAAGAAAGATGGATGAAGCAGAATGTAAATCGTCGGGTGAAAGATAGTATTTCACCACTGAGAGATGGGGAGGTTGAAGGGATCTGTGTGTGTGTGTGTGTGTGTGTGTGTGTGTGTGTGTGTGTGTGTGTGTGTGTGTGTGTGTGTGTGTGTGTGTGTGTGTGTGTGTGTGTGATGTAGTGTGTGTTTTTTTTTTTTTTTTTTTTTTTTTTTATTTTAAAGAGTAATGGTAAGAATCATTAAACACTTCCATGGATCCCAAAGGTGTCCATCACAAGATGACTGGATCCTGAACATCAATTTTTAATTCTTTTATTTGTACATAAATAACCTGCCTGTGATTAGCCAAAGGATATTCTTTTAGCATTGTTAGAAAATCGATTGCTGCCCTCTTTTTTTCAGAGCTGCTTTATCACAGCAATGTCTGGTATGTGGTCTATAATGATGTGCAGGCAGTGTTGTGCACGTTCACACTTCACAAAAGCTAGCTCAAAGTTTAGTTAACACAGATATAAAGGAACTAGTTCACTTCATGGTTCACAATTTTGAAGTTTACACCATCATTGCCACTGGCCACTTCCCAAACTAAATAAATTATGGAATCTGTACTGATTTGTTTAAAAGACTTCTTCAAATCTTTATATAAACTGGCTTAAACAGTACCGGTAGTGTTGTGTCGTCTTAATTGCCAGTTACACTAGCCGTGCCCGGTGTTTCGGTTTAACGAGTGACCGTGTTAACTGGTGACTCAGCTGAATGCGTTGTGGTTGCTCGTAGTTACAGCAGCTGTTGAAAGCGTAAACAGAACATGTAGGTGTCATCGAAAAGCCTTCCATTTTACTTAGAAACATACTTACCTGTGTTTATTACCAATGCCAACCATTTACCATCCAGCCAAGTCTCGGGGAAAGGACTCCACAGCTCCAGGCATCCTGCTGTGACCCGAAGCAGGCACGGAGGCCAGCTCACTGTTCTACGCCTGCACACTGGCTCATAAGAGGCCCAATTTGACCCCCTGGCCATAATTCCTGATGGCGGGCCTGACATTTACATAAGTTATTACGAACAACCACGGACGCATTCTGAAAGTCACCAGTTAACACGGCCACTTGTTAAACCAAACCACCAGCATGCCGGGTGCCATTGTAGTAAAACACAGTGAGTTCATTAGTTTCAAACAAATGCGTTCAGTTCACCGCTAACCAAAAACATGTGCATGTTGAGTTCATGCACAACACTGTGTTCAGGTATCTGTCGTATGTGAGTGATATAAGGCTAATATGCGGAGAGCTAATACTGTATATGCCTGTCACCAGTAAAGGAGAGCATGAGCATTCCAGAGTGCACCACATGCTGACTTTGAACGAGGGGGAAGACATTAAATATTCTATTTGATTGCATATCCAGCTGCATATTCTCACATAGGGATTTTGCTTTTAACTGAATGTGCTGTACACAAGCACTTTAGCAGTTTAACAAATATTTTTCCCCTGGCAATGTCTCAGCCCACCGGTGGTTTAGTACTTAATCCTTCCCAACAAATCCAACTACTAGGTTTACCCAGGGGTGGGCGTGGAGCTGTCATCTCTACAAAGGGAATTATTGACATTATAAAGCTGTTTACAGTAGTAAAAGAAAATTTTTTAAAAAAGCATTTTGTATCCTAAACAAATGTATGGTTTCAATCCCTATAAGCCTATGTAGGCTATAACTAAGCTCATAATGATAAAAGTGACCTTGCTCTGGAGGGTTGGGTGGGCAGGTTTTACAAATGTAGCTAGGAATACTTAAGGGAATACTAATGTTAGTTGAGGCAACATCTTAGGCCTGCTTATAGCAGTTCTTACCCCAGGTCTCCTGCAGAATCAAGGGTCCTTTTGAAAAAGCCTGTCTTCTCATCTCTGGCTCTGTTCTGAAAGCTCATTAGGACCAGAGATCAAAGAGTGGGGCAGCCGGCCTGTGAACTGGACACTGTGGGCTATTTCCATCTATTTATCACTCATACGGCCATTTTGGCTCTCACTGGAGATGATTTGCATCCAGATCGCACCACAACTTTTCTCTGTAATCATGCCATTTTGGTGACATCCATCAGCAGCCGTGCAGTTCTTCGAACTGAATGCCTGTTTCCATCAAATGCTGGCCTGAATATGAAAGGCTTATTCACAAGTTTGAGTTACAAACAGCTTTAACCTTGTCTGACTAGAATGTTAAGGCTCTGCTAATTTTGTCATAAGTGTTGTACATTTTAGAGCCTAGAAATGCTTTGGGTGATATACCCAGAAATATAGTTCCAGATATTATCAAATGTTAAAATGGTATGAGGATTATTTCTTAATTTATAAATTATTGTGCATTCATAATGTAGTTATCAATTTGACACTTATTTATTTTTTTCTTACCATGTATCTGCATTTGTCTGAGGTCAGTGGTTTTAAGGTAGATTAGTGCCCCATCACCAATTGTGAAACTAAATGATGCAACATTTGTGACATTAAAAGAGCAACAATGGAGGAAGGTCACACATACTGTACCAAAAGCACAGAAATGTTAAATGTGCCACAGACAAGATTCATTTGATTATGTATGTTAAATAAGATAAGCATAATATAACATAAGATAAGATTTTTATTAAGAATTGTATTCATCCCGAAGGAAACATCGCCAGATGTCTGTTTTTTAGGTGGTAGTTTTGTGCTGCTGTTGAACTGTGTTGCATTATACAGAAAGGTGTTTCTGTTATTTAGCTTACCCTTATTGATATACTGTAAATGGTCTGGACAAATAATAGAAACACCTGTCAGTATAACTCAATACAATTTAACAACACATTGCTGTATGTAGACTGCATTAGTTTTAGCTTGGTGTACCTAATGAACTAGCAACTATATATATATATATATATATATATATATATATATATATATATATATATATATATATATATATATATATATATACACTATGGGTCAACGTCAAAACTTTCAAACTCCACACCACCAGTTTCTCTCAAGACGAGATAATATAACCATAGTCTCGCATTGCCAGACCTTCCTCTACAGTGCTGCGGAGGAGGGTCTGGCGAGTCCACACAGCATTCCAGGATGGGAGAAAAACATGCTCTGGCATTTCTTTAAACCAATCACAATCATCTTGGGCGTTGCTAAGCGCCGACGGAGCAACAGGCCTCTGCAAAATCGGGAAGGAACTTGTTTCTGTGAAACGTGTACGTTCAAGGGTTGTTTTAGTCGTGCAACAGAAAACTCAGATTGGACAGATAGTCTAGCTAGCTGTCTGGATTTACCCTGCAGAGATCTGAGGAGCAGTTAACCACAGTCCTCATAAATCCTCCGGAGTTTAAAATGCCAACACAAAGAAAGCGGAAGGTAACGGACATCCAGCCTAAATCCGTCGGAATTCCCGGGTGGCACCTAAACAATCCCGGAAGTGGAACGTCGTGGATATAGAATAATATAATGTAACCTTAATGACATCATCAGAGCCACATAAGACATTATGCAACTGTTTTCATAGGCTGGTAACTAGTAAACTCAATGTGATGAGTAAAATCAGTGGAGTTCCCCTTCAATGCAGGCTGTGTGGCTGTGTTTCCTGTTTGCGTTTTCACCTGTAGCAGCTTTGTGAATGCTAGTTCCCTCGGCCTCAGACTAGATGCCCAGATGGGACCTTAATCCGATGATGATGCCGGACTAACAATACACTTCCTGTCTCAACCCTTTTTCCCTGCTTTTGTAGTCTAAAGACAAACACACCTGCAAGCACACATGGGCTTAAACAAACATGTTCATTTACTGACACACAATGAATGGCATCAAACAGCCCAGAGCAGGTGATGAGCAGGTGGACTGTCAGTCTGCTTTTATAGTTATTTAACGATGACACTGCACAACCAAGTCAAACAATACGGTGAAGACAGGTGAGCTGTGTCATTCTCTTGATGCAACTCTGTTCTCCCTCAGTGCACAGACTGGAGAACACATGCAGTATTTATAACCTTTAAAGCCTTTCTAGTCCTTGGACTTATAGTGTCCATATCACACAGGACAAGAGTAGTAGACAAGTGTGAGAAAATGCACAAAACCCAAGTCTAAACGGGGCTAGTCTATGATGGATGAGCCATAAGGGATATTGTGTGAGAGACAGCGTCACACCATAGTGACCTCTCTCCATGTATTATACATTATACATGACACACCTGCACTTTACGTTCATATACAGCCTTTCCACTCATACATGTCATTCGTGTCATAAACATACCAGAACAGTGCACTGACCCGTTCCCTGGAGCAAGTGTTTTTGCTCTCACAAGCTGTCCAAACATTTCTGCCTTTGAAGGCCTGTCTCAGTCTTCTCTGCCTTTGTGTGGTACCTGGCTTCTTTAAAAAGCAACACTCTAACCACTGATTTATACTTCAGAGGGACTGAGACTGAGTGGGAGAGGAACAGGGAGTGAGTATGTGTGTGTATCTGATTTTGGTGTGTTCTTGTGTGCATCAGCCGCTTGTGCGCTTTGCTGCAGAAGAGCGGGATGTTTCATTGCAGGATTTGTTTTTTGCCAATTAAACAGGCACTAATATCCGTCACAATTCCTGAGCTGAGGGGCTCCAGGGTTCCAGGTTGCTATCTTCGCAGTGTGCAGAGCAAACTTCTACATAACAAAGTTGATGGCAGCACATCAGACATAATGCAGCCCGAACACCCCAATAGCTGTCGTTGGAGCTCAACAGATGTAGCTATCTTCGCTAAATCAGCTGCTGGAAAGTTGTCAACACAGCGCTGCCAGAGCTGCTGCTTCTCTTCTTCCTCTTGTCTGTTATAGCTAGCTTTTTTCTCTTTGCTTCGGCGTTTAGTGTTTGCTGACTGAGTGTGGGGGAGATAATGAGGAGGGTGTTCTTCCTTTTGGTCCCAACGTTGATGTCCTCCTTTTGCAATGCCTCATATATTCATACTTCATAGAATTACTATACAGTATGTTTGTGTAGCATATGTGTCCGTGAATGTGTGTGGGTGTATTGGATAGACATATAAGAGTCCTTTGATGCACCTTAGTATCATGATAGTATTCACAATTTTGCATGAAAAAAACTCCTTTTCATCTTCTTTTAAGGACCCCATTGAGACTATTTTATTTTAAGGGGTTTATCCATGAAAGTTGAATTAAAAGAAATGTACTTATCTTAACACTGTGTTTGAAGTTTAAACACTTTCTTAAAGCAGTATTAATATAGTTTTGGTGGCAGCAGAACAAGCTGTAAACACAAGACTGACACATTTACATCACTTTCTAAAGCTAACATGTTAGCAAACAGTTGCTTATTTACAAATCCAGCACCGAGCAACATTAGCATTCATTTAAAGTAGGGCTGTCAGCATTAACGCGTTAATCGCGATGCGATTAGGGGCCGAGCATAACGCGTAAAACATTTTTAGTCGCATTAATCGCATGCCGCCATTTATTAATTTATTTTACACTTCACTCGGCTTCTCGTCGTGCCTAACAGGCTACTATTTTGACCCTTTGCCGCACTTTGCCATACTTCCTCGTAACACATCCTCCTGCTGCAGGCTGCAGGCATGATGGAGAAAGACAGCAGCAACACAATTCTGAATGGGGCTTTTTATTTTCCAAAACTCCCGGACGGCTCAGTAGACAAGTCGAAAGCCATATGCACATTTTGTAAAGCTGAATTAAAATATCACCGAAGCACGTCAAGCTTGAGCTACCACCTACGAGCTAAGCATAGTACAGTTAACATGACTCAGGTTGATGCTAGTGGGCTCAGGGAAAGCACTATTTTGGAGAGTGCTAGTTGCCGACCTGTTGATGAAACCAAATCCAAAAAAATTACTACAGCTCTTGCGAAATGGGTGGCAACTAACTGCAGACCTGTCAGCATCATAGAAGACTCGGGTCTTAAAGACTACGGTTGGCATGTTCTGACCCGTCTTATACATTGCCGTCGAGGGGGACAGCAGCCCCACGCTCACACAGCCTGTACTCCACGGAGAAAGCAGCCCAATTGGAACTGCTGCAAAGTGATGCAAGGTGATCACTGGACGTCAGTCAGTAATCAAAATTATTTAGGAGTTACTGCACACTATATTGACTCTAGATTCAAATGTGTGACTAGATTCACACATTTTTCTTTTGTTTACAGTAAATAAATAAATAATAAACAAATACAAATCTTAAAATCAAGTTCAAAAAATCACTTTCTTTACATTCATTTGATTCCCAATCAAGATACACTGGTACGAATTGCTTTCCATTGTTAATAAGTACTTAAAAACAGTTCTGAAATGCAAAATAATAGAATTTTAATCATGTGATAAAACATGCAATTAATCGCGATTAACTATAGAAATTCAGCGATTAATCGTGATTAAAAAATTTTTATTGTTTGACAGCCCTAATTTAAAGTCATGTTTCTGTACACTGGTGTACTTAAGTTCAAGATTTACTTTCCTTTTAGCTCTTTTTTGTCTTTCACCAACTATTGAGTTAAATATCTGCCCCTTTATCTGCTAAATGCCACCCCATTTGTTCACTAGCTAGCCGCCAGTCTGTCTGGCGTTTGGTACTGGCCAGGTAGTGTACGGTGGGTTTATCAGAGCTACCTCCACTGAAAACAGCTGCCTGTTGCAGCTGGAAATAAATTTCATACAGCTTTGAAAGTGAACCATAACAAAAAAGTTGAAAGACTCTCAATAAAGCTGCAGGGAACTGCAGAGTTGGGTGTTAATTCACTGTTGGTTTGTCACTACAAGCAACACCTTTCACATTACACATAGTCATTTTACTAGTTGTTAACGTACAAATATTGATTAGTGCAGCTTTAAGTTAAGATACTGTAAGATAAAATAAGATACATACATAATATAAATATACTATACTGTACAAATATGAATAAAATATACACACATGTAGAATACAATCAAAGTCTAAAAATAGTAATAGTACAAATGAATGAAAGTACCAGGTACTGGTTAACATCTACAAACTGTTCAGAATGGTGCGTCTGTGCAAATTACAAGCATGGAAATATGAAGTATTAATGGAATATAAAAATGAAAGCACTGTTTTCTTGGGGAAATAATTAGGCTCTTCCTTTAGTATGAAACGTTGGGTGTCCTATTTAAAAACTAGCCACTCTATCACCCAGATTTCTTAATTAAAGATAAATATTATATCAACATGTCCTTAATGGATGGCATGCATAACAATAGGCTTATGAATTATATAATTAAAATCAGATTGACAAGGTTGAGCTTGAGGTTAAAGCAGGTCAAGTGAAAAGGTGATTTACCCTCTAGGAATCAATGACAGAGCGTGACACTTTTACTTCACAAGGTTTGATCCGCGCTGCATTGTGTTTGTTCTCCCTCTGTACATTTGGGTTTCTTCTAGATACCCTGGCTTCTTCCCACAGCCCACAGACATACAATCAGGTGGATTAGAGATTCTAAATTTCCCACAGGAACGAGCGTGCGTGCGTGCATGCATGCGTGCGTGCGTGCGTGTGTTTATCTGTCAATCTGTGTTAGCTCTGTGATAGACTGGCAACATGTCCAGGGCTTTCCCTGCCGTCTGCAGAGTGTGTGTGCAGGTTTAGGATCCACCCCTTCCCCATTATTATTAGCCTGTAAAGAGATAAGTGAGAGAAGACAGCACTCCTTTTTCCTGAGGTGCAAAATTTATGTCAAAGTAATTTGGTGAAATGTTAAAATTGCCTGTGAGTGCTTTACTGCAAGCAATAGGTGAATGCACGTGTAGGTAAGTAGGGCAGGTCTACATTAATAATGGCCTGTCACAATGTTTTATTTCGAGGCAGTGCAAGCGATTAGACCTGACTTAAACTGTGTCCCACTTCCACAGTGTATACTAATACAATTTTTACTATGTACTAAACTTCATATTGTACTGTTTTGGCAGTTAATGTTCATGAAATGTATGCACTTTGCTGTTTTGTACTAACAATGATACAAAAGCTGCGCCAACAAAGTTAAATCAAACACTGATTTTGGAAGGTTGTTGCCAATTTCAATATTGGAAACTTAACAAAGAGAAAGCAAAATGCTTTTCCAAACATTTAATACTTATTTAATATTCATGGAGCCGTCTCACCACCATCCAGAATTTTTGTTTATCCAGCTGTGAGCAGATTCTTCATCAACACGATACTCAATATTGTAGCAAATTTAGCATGCATACTGACATCTTTGAGAATAATTAGGACATTTTTCCAGTGTGAACGCACCACATACTAAATCCCAGTTAGAAATAATGTAGTATGCAAGTGGGACAAAGCTTTGCTCTAAGCATGTGATAAGCTAGACTGGACCTGAAAAAAATGCAACAAAGAAAAGTCCTGCTTTCATTTTCCATTGTAGCACCTCATGTATTTATGAATGAGCACACTCTCTGGACTATCACACACATACTGTACATCTACACCGACAAATTCAAGCTGTTATGTACATCAAAGAAGTGTAGATTTGGCTTTAAATGCTTTTTTTAAAAGTTTCTATCACTTTATGGTGTGTCACTGTTTGATTAATGACTCAAATCTGTAATCATTATGGGTTAAATGACGCGTGGGCTTGTCTCACCTCTTTCACTTTAACCACAAACTTTCTCATCTTACCCATCCAAGTCTCTGTTAGGTAGCTTTAGCTTTGGGTCGCACAATCCTAATTCAATTACTCACAGCCTTAATCACTGATCCTGTTAAATGGCCCTTGTCAAGATTGTATGTTGGATAGCGAGCGCAGCAGCTGAGCCATGCTGCAGGACTTGTCAAGGCCAGCAAGTACAGTAACCCCCTCACCCAGGAGCTGGCATGAACTTAAGTGTGACACCCACATACCAGACTGTCTCACTCCGCACCTTGTTCATAATAACATCCTTCTGTCAGATCTGGGCTGGACCAGTGTGAATAGACAGTGACGCATCCTGGTCAACTGCAATATCCACTGACCACCTACCAGTACAACTGACAAGATTTACACACTGAGAGAAGTGTGATGAGTTGTGTGAAGAGGCAGTCACCCAGAGGGCAGATTTGACAGAGGGAGATTTTAAAACATGAAAAATGGGTGCGCGATAACAATTTAAATGTTACTAAGACACTAAATCCTAACCGTGCAGCACCTACAGATAAGAAGAACCTTAAGAAGAATAAACACAAGAGTGATATTAGAAAAAATGTGTGCAAGAGAAAAACAAAATGTAGTGTCACTGAATACCCATTAAATGCCTGAGACCTGCTGAGCAGAATAAAGGAAAGGATGAACATTGACATTTAGTCCTCTAAAGTGGAAAGTGGAAAGGAGGCTCACTGCTAAAATGATAATTTAAAGAAGGGTAATTGTTCTCTTTGTCACCACATCACAGGGTTGGCCTATGCACTCCCGTGCTCTTTGTGCTTTTACACCCCAGAGCCGTGAGCTCACCTCTCTGGCTGAGGGCGCCTGCAGACCCCAGGGACTCTGGCAGCTAATGGAGGTGGAGGTGCGAGATAGGGAGTGGTCAGGTTTCACTGTGCACCCCTGTGGCCAGTCTCATTTTCATGCTCTTTGGCCCTCTTTGCCCTGGCCTCGGCGTTAAATGTCAATCAGGAACACTGGAAGGACTGGCACAGTGGAGTGGAGGGAACCACCACGAAGAGCGGCTGACCCTGCCATTTGAAAGCGCCATGAGAAATAGAGTGGAGGGAGAAAGCAAAAGAGAGAGAGAGAGAGAGAGCGAGAGAGAGAGGGAGAGTTTAGGGAGTGAGACCTTCACTGTCATTATGATAGGACGGGGCGTTCTTGAAAGGCAAGCAGCTGTGCTTTCCAAAAGCCAGGGCCGCTGCCCTGTAGCGCTCCAAAGAGCAACGCAACAATGCCTGTCTCAGCACATAAATAATTCCTACTGTATGTGTTACTGTAGTGTGTATGCATCAACAAATGTGTGCAGTTACAGTATGTGTGTGTCCTGTCCTACATAAAACCTACTGTGTATATATATATATATATATACACACACACACACATTTGAACCTGGGGGAAAACTTATGGTTGGTTTATATGTTTAAGATTTGTGTAAATATACACTTTTCATTTCATGTGTTTATTGGAAAGAGCGTGCAGCTCTGTTTGTCTTTCCATAGCTCTTGTCAACGACCCCCTTGTCTAATTTCCCCGACCTTGTCAACACGTGTCTCCATGTGTTTGTTTGTGGCAGTGACAGAGTGCTCTATTCTCATGCAGTATTGAGTAGGTTATGACCTAGACATCTTGTCCTCTTCGTCCAACGCCTCTCCATCTTCTATCTCCACTGACTTGTCTCTAACCGCCGTCCATCTTAATTCCACCATGAAAAGCTGACTTGAAAAATCACTCTATTGTATGTTAAAGGGGCCAAAGATAGAAGACCCCGACTTTTGTGGAGGTATTTTTTCCCTCCTTCTCGGATAAATGTATTCAGTCGTTTAAGCCTCGCTGATCCCCTCCCTCTTTCCCCAACTCTCAGATGTGAGACAGACGGAGGGACCTGACCGCTGGCCAAGGTTAACAGAGCCTTAAACTGTGTTTGAGCTCTGCATCACACGCCCACCACCGCAGAGATCAAACACTGCTCTTCTCCCAGCTCCCACTGACAACCCTCAGCTAACAAAACTGTCTCGCTTCTCCTTTCTTTGCCCTCTCTACCGTGAACCGCACCCAGCCCGCAGCAGACCTGATCAGACTCTAAGCCCAGTGTGAAATATCCCTGTGTAAACCAGTATGAACCTTCCCACATTAATTATACTTTTCGATCCTGAATATGTGAGCGTGTTGGTTGATTGATGCTTGTTTCGATAATCTGTTTTAATTCAGAATAGTTATCACTTGGGCAGCAGTGTGAAGTTGTGAGAAAGGACTTATTAATCATAGTTCATGGGTTTGTTATTGACTTTCCTTGTAGGCCTTGTCATAGTCTAATCCAAATACCAGCTATCAGCTGAACTTTATTGTTTCAGTGAATTTCATCAAGAAAACTGCAATTTCATCGTTGGAATACCAGATTTGGTTACATTATAGGCTAATCCTTCTCAAATGACATTTCATCAGCACTCCCTCTACCTGTCGCTTTAAGAAAACCACCACAGGGTGCATAAAGCTGAGCTCCAGGATACCACAAACGATCAGTAGTCCATGAGCACCACTTTGTGGCACAAGGTATAATGGCAGCGTTTGGTTTGTACTGTTCTGTGTGGCCATCAGATAGCAGCAAAGAGCTACAATGCACGACCGTGATACCTGTGTGACCTGAATGACAAAAATCACATGAAAATTGATGTGTGTCAGTCATTTGTCAAAGACATCTACTAGTTAGTACAAAACCTCTCATCATTACTGGATATATTTTCTATCCCACCTCTTAATAAGAGCTAACAATCCGTTGTCTTCAACGACAGCTTGTGAAGCCAATATTTTGAAGCCAAATTGCGTCAATGACCTTTGAGTTAAACAACTGCTCGGCTGTTTCACATTGCAGCATTGAATGTAGCCTGTCAAGGAAAGCTAAGACACACAAAACAGACCTACTCTGATTGTGCCGTGAGGCCTATCCTGTCCTGACAAGTCTGCCACTGCTTAGGAGTTTATCGTCTTCCCTGTGTGACTTTATTATAGCCCCAGGGAAGATATTCCACTCCTTCCCCTCCGCCACTCACGCCCACACATTCTCACTAGTGCACACACGTGCTACATACACGCACACATACATAAAGCACTTCGCAATTGGTATATGGGTGTGGTTTATGCTGTGCAAGCAAGAGCACAAGGGAGCAGGCATAATGACAGCCAGTGCAAATATGAACCTTTGCCTCTCGAGGCCTCTGTTTGATAACTGATTAAATACAGTTGTTGATGATGAGGTAAGCTGCACAAGGCTTGAAAGAAGCCTCTAACAAAATGCAATGAACTTCTTGCCTCCGTATTTTTAACACATGCCTTTGCTTTTGCGAGCGCATCGCAGGCGTACGAGCTGACCCAGATCACTCAGAGAATGTAGATCATTTCACTCAGATCAATTATTCATAAAAAATATGACAGGGCATGCTTGCTTAGTCTTGATATGCCAGAGACATCTAGATAGTTACTCCTAAATGTTCCAGGATAGTGTGCAGCACTTAATAGGCAAAAGCCAGAGTCAGCAGTTTACTGAAATCAGTGTTAAATAAGAAGCCATTCTCACCACTCTCTTCTGCTTCACTACTTTAATGTTCCTGTCATAAGAACAAGCTGTAGTAAAGGGAATGGTGGCTAGGACAATAACTAAAGAATAGCTGTCAAGAAGCAGCCAAGGTTTCAGTATGCCCAACAGAGGGCTCTATGCTTCCATTTAAGCTTCATATTGTCAAAGTCATTCAAATCAAAACACTTGTTTTAAAATAAAACATTTATGTAAAAAGAGCAGAGTTGCTGTTTCACAGAGGCAATAGCATTATATTTAAGTAATCCTATTGTTCAGGCATCTACTCACTAAACTGATCACCTGCCACCTCGGCTAAACAATATCCTGAAGGAAACCCTGCACATACTGAAGATTGAGATAGAACAACATTTAAGTAAGGACCAAAACAAATATTCGTAAAAAAAAGCACTTTACATTGCAGAGAAGAAGCTGCACAGTGTGCCAAGTCATTTTCTAAGGACAGATAATCTTACTTGGGACAGTATGAGAAAAAAGAAAGGAGTATTGACACCAACAATAACTTCAGTGGAAAAACCAAAGATACAGTATATGATGACAAGCAAAAACAAAGTCCTTCATTTAATCATCAGGTAGTCTTATTTAATCATCAGTCATGTTTTTTCAAGAACACAGACATCAACAGTGACTAAAGCTTTAAAATCCAGACTATACTGATAAAATAACAGGAATGCACCATTTTGTAGTCTGCCATGGGGAAACGTACTTTGTTTTGGAAATGTAGCAGCAGAGATACATTAGCGTAAGCAATGAAGATGATGTTGTTCAGCCTCCTTTTATTAACATTACATTAATAGAGAATGTAGCCTGTGTCATATTTTACATTTATTGTCACGCTTATCGTGATACATATATAGTCCTGATTGCTGAATGCACCATTTAAAAAAACAAACAAAAAAAAACTTATTGTTGAGCATCCATTTAATCTGTATTTTTAGAGTCAGTTGTTTCTTTTGGCCAGTGATGGTTAGTTTCTGAACAGCTGAACTGGATTTTTCAAGCCAACAGGCTCTGTCATTTCATTAGCTTTGTGCTGCTGAGATCGATGACGAGGTCAGAAATGATTGTGTGAAGGCATGGGCTCATGTAACACCCATTCAAGCTGTCCCACAGTGGGTTCTTCTTGTTTCGTTTTTTTCTATCTATGTATTTATCATCTGCCAGTATGCACTCAAAATACTTTGAGGTTTGGCTTTGCTTACTGCCTTCTTTGCACCAATAGATAGATAGATAGATAGATAGATAGATAGATAGATAGATAGATAGATAGATAGATAGATAGATAGATAGATAGATAGATAGATAGATAGATAGATTGTTTGGTTTAAGACACCATGCAGAATCAGTGACATATTTTAAATCACTTTTGCCTTTCATTGATGCTAGCATGTCATTTTATATCCAACATATGTTCTGTATTTTATTAGTACTGTTTATTTATTTTATATTAATTAATTTATCTTATATTATTGTCGGGTATTTTATTCTATTTTACTTTAATTGTCTCATTTTATTTGCCTCATTGCAGTCATGAAATGTTTTAATCATCGTTGTACCATGTAAAGCATTTTGTAAATTTGTTTTAAAAAGTGCTGTGTAAATAAAGTGTATTATTATTATTATTATTATTATTATTATTATTATTATTATTATTATTATTATTATTATTATTATTATTATTATTGGTATGTGCAACACTTGCCAGCTCTGTGAATCTTCCATGGTCCCCACACATGCACCACACTTGGATCTAGAAACAGACAAACAACTCTGCTAGCCACTGAATTGAAATTGAAACACGCCCATCCCCTTGTTGACAGATTGATATGGCTAATTCCTCCCGCAAGGAGGCGCTGCTCTACTGTGTAATCAGCGCAGAGGGATCTCTGCCCGAGTCTAGGTTCAAGACATTAGCGTGTGTGTGTGGTGTGTGTGGTGTGTGTATCCAGTGAAATTTACCCGGAGACGGACTGAGACAGTTTTTGACCGTACCAATATGTGTGGCCTATAAATATATGATATTAACCCCAGCGGAATCGTGTAATGGGCACAACAGTATCGAAAATGAGGGAATAATCGGAGGAGACAAACGGCGGGGCTCGTCTGCAGCTAGCTAACGTTTTGTTAAACTGCGAGTGGGATCACAGCTGCTGGCTACGAAAATGTCGGGAAAAATAGAGAGCAAGCAAGGTAAGTCCTGCCCGATTAGACCCAACCACACTGCTCCACCTCGGGATACTGTATAACGGTATCCCTCACACGGGGCACGGGTGGATAAAATGTGGGGTCTGTGGACCGATACATACGCTAAAGTGGGCTCCAGATAACGTTGGAAGAATATGTTGAGTGTAAATGGTGGTTTAATAGGGCCTTATGGATTGTTCTTTTCTCGGCTAACATTATCCAGTTAAAATAAAGCGTCACCGTATCAGCTAGCAGGTATTAGCTACTGTTTAGTCGCTTGAGCAAATGGCTTTTTTGTACCGTTTCAACCTCATGATGGTTAGAGATAACTAGCTGGTTAACTGACCAGTAAATGATCAACGGTGTAAATACTCCAGCAATGTAGCAAGGAAGATATCGTGGGCTAACGTTACGTAGCCTACAAAATACCATTTGAATGTGCTATGATTCTATAGCTTACTTCACCGGCATTTCACCGTTCACTCTCTCAGCTCAACGGTCGTGAATATACCCTGGTTTTATTGTTTGGGAGCATCACTAACATTCATTATATATATATATATATATATATATATATATATATATATATATATATATATATATATATATATATATACATACATACATACATACATACATACATACATACATAGAGAGGCTAGGAAGAAACATTTAAAGATAATTAAATTAATGAGGATATGGTGTTTGGAATTCTTCATCTCTCTAGTTGGACGTTAGCTGACATTTAAGATGAGTTTATAACGGTAGCTATAGCCACAGCTAAAGCTTAGCTTTTCACTAGCTGAATTAACGCTAGCTATGTTGTTGCCTACCTAGTACACTGGAGTTAAAATGTGTTCACGCCCAAGACTGTCGTGTGTATTTGTGTTGTGATTTTAACATTGTGCACGTGGCATTTTTCGTTGCTTTACCCCTTGTTGTGTAAGTCTACTAGCGCCGGTCATATTGAATGCAGCTTTAACGTTAAATACAAATAAAGCCGTGCGGAGCGTGAGAGGAACAGGGTGGTCTCGGGTATGCCTTTGGAAGGAAACTTTATACCCGCCAGCTACACTTGCATCCCACTCCACCAGCTGTCTCCCTGCTTCGCTCCACATACAGCCCTGCCCGGTGATGCCTGCAGTAAATGGACACACACACACTAGCACAGACACAAACACACTCCCAGTAACAGGCGGGGAGGGAGTGTCATCCACCACTAGCTCAGTCATTCTTCATAGGCGTAAAAGTTTCCGATTCCTTTCGTGTCTTGCAGACAGATGACTACATATGGTCACAGCTTTTAAAAAAAAAAAAAAAAAGCTCAGAGGCAGTGTAGCTTTTGTAGATTATGGTACAATGATAAGTTAAAAGGATAATAGTCACTATGAGCCCAATCCATCACTTCTCTCACATGGACCTGCTTCCCCCAGGCTTTCTAGTTATGTTTACCAGGTCAGGTCACTTGTTGAACTGCAGTCTCTGCTCTCTTCCACATGCAGCCATCGATCCCAAATATGTACCCAGTGGACACACTGTGGTGGATGCCAGTGAAATGGAAAGAGGGGGCAAGGCTGGGGACTACACTGAAAAACTGTGCACCAGGCATAGCTTCAGTGTCGGCTTGTTAAGCCTTTTCCTCGGAGAGAGGGAGAATGTGTGTAAAGATGGGATGGAGTAGATGGTGTTAAAAGGAGACTGTTGTCTATGTGGGCTTAGGCTGTGGAGACTCTACAGATAGGGGACCAGTTTTAGACCTCGACAGAAGGAGATTAATTAACTGGTGCCTCGAGGAGAAAATTAAAAGAGAAAAGATTTGGATAAAGTGAAATAAAATTCACGCCTGTAAGTAGGGATTCCTGCACATGGATCTAGTCATGGGTTAAGGTTTGAATAGTGATATAATGCAAATGGTTACCATAGGACACAGAACAAGTAGGACTATCAATGCACACATGGACACCAAGCTCCAGCTGGAGACTTATGGCCAGCATTTCTTCCAGAGTCATTAGCTGCATCAACATACTCCCTTATCACCATGGATACTGTGACCTGCTGTCACTTACTTGTCCTCTCGTGGGTGGTAAACGCTGTTACCTGTTTAGAGCCTCTTCTTCCACTTGTGTGTAGCTTAGATAGGATGTCATCCCTGAGAGTATCAAATGGGTGTCTGTTTCAACACTGGCTGAACCCCATTCTCTGTATACGAACCCACATGACTTCATCACTCAGGCAGCCCAAACTGTAATCCATAAACAGATTCAGAGTCTGGGGTGGTGCAAAAGAGCAACAGCAGCAGTCAGCTAAACTAATCTCCAATTCTGTCCTTAGAGAAAATGAACTGGGTGGAGAAGACTGAAAAATATGTGCATGTTTATTTTGTAAGTTTTCAATATAGGTACTCAAACCTGCCTTTACACATGTACATACGGTTTGTTAAATAACTAGCCACATGTTGTCCATGTCAGCAATTATTAACCGCTCTTATGTTTGGAGTTCTCTTTTAAATTTGTATCCAGAATTGGGTACATTTCATTTTTCGCACCTGTGCAAAACCAGCGGATGATAAGTGATATATAAAATGGTTTGGGTGTGTAAAAATAAAAATACTTCATGCTAATTATCTCTGATGTGCCATATATTGGTGTATATATACTTTGTTTAGCTACGCAACTGTGCTGTATGTGGATCTCCCACTGAGCATTACCCAAGTTCAGACTCCACTGTGTTCACATGCTTTGTACTTACTGAAATGTTGTGCTTACTGAAATTAGTGAAATTGCTCATTGTTTAGTATGTGTATTTGTTGGATGTGATGCTGTTGATGACCTAATTAGACACCCTGGAGTGATTCAAGTGCAGACTATAGTTTGCAGTGATACATTTAATGCAACACCCTTGAAACAAGCTGTGATGTTGTAGAATAAACCCTGCATCCACTTTTCAGGAAAACATTGCTGTAGAAAAACAGATGTGACTTTTCTTGCTGAGACAAGGGTGTGTGTGTGTGTGTGTGTGTGTGTGTGTGTGTGTGTGTGTGTGTGTGTGTGTGTGTGTGTGTGTGTGTGTGTGTGTGTGTGTGTGTGTGTGTGTTTGTGTTTGTGTTTGTGTCTGGTCCTGTGAATAAACTCTTCATTCACATGAATAATTCTAAAATAGAATGGCTTGTCTACAACCTATAACAATTATAGTTGCTCCTTGTTGCCAGAATATGTGCAGTGTTTACATTTTACGGACTATGAAACTAGTTTTATTCTAAAGATATGCTTTAAAGCTCAAATGTCTAATGCCCTTTCCCATACTGTGTTGAAAAAGCACTGTGGTGTGGCCCGAGTAAATCCTTATAAATCCATGTGTTTGTGCTTGTGTGTGGATGTTGTGCACACATTTCCCATTCAGTTGCTTGTATTGCTGTTTGAGCTCTTTGAGTGTTGTTTCTGTATCTCTGTCTGACAAACTTTACAGCAAGAAAAACCCTTATGAACACACAACTTCATGACTAAGAGAAACGAGCCTTAATTGAGACTCAATATTTGTATTATCGTCATTTTTGCAGTTCCAAAACTTGTATGTCATTATTCTCACCACAGAGACTGGGATTGTGACACAACAGTTCTGGCATGTCAGTATTGGTAACAAAGTTGTGGGAGTAGCGGTGCAATATTTTATTATTAGCCTGTTGACTCTTCTCTTACAGGACAGTCAATGGTAGTAGCCGGCCAGAACCGCTCCGAGCCTTCCTTGCATAGCGTGGAAGTGTGTATTTGCCTTTTGAAAGGCTTCAGCTGTAATGTGAGTTTACTCTCAACCATTCCTAAAGTTAACACTGAAGTGTAAGTCATTTTGATGGCTTTGTGTTTGCTAAGTGGTTACTGCATCACTTCAGACGGAAATATCTTCTTCTAATGTACAGAAATAGCAAGCTCTGCATGCCTTAGTCACCAGAACTCTGAGCAAAAGCTAAAGGAGTGACGATTCCAAAAGGGTTCCCTGGGTGATTACGGCCTGATCTCATGAAGTGGCGTATGAATGACACGCCAATTCGTATGGCATTATTGGCGTGTTATCAAGACGCATACTCACTTTTAAGTGTGTTTATCAACGCCGTTTGGCCTCCATTGACTTACATTACCTCGCGATTGCGTGTGAATCGACGCCGTAGCGAGTAGTATGAAAGGGCGAAAATTCGGGTAGGGAGGTTGGTCGGGGTGGAGGATGGGTAAAACACAGGACTTTCACCCAGGAGACCGGGGATTGTGTCCCACGTGTTTCCTTTCCACGTTTGTTCTTTTCCTAAACCCAACCGGTTCTTCTTTTCCTAAACCCAACTCGCGCGTCACGTTTCCTAAACCCAACCGCAGCCTCGCGATAACACGCCACGTGGCTTTAGAAAGTGGCGTGTAGGTTTACGCTGCGACAATGCAGACTGCCGTCCGCTGTGTACAGCGTAGACATACGCGCAGCTAGCTCAAAATGCGTACAGATAACACGCCAGTTGGCTTTAGGAAAGTGACGTACATGTTTACGCGAAGTCATGATGTCATGTTGGTGATTAGGTTTACGCACATTGCTGATGAGTGATCCCACTGCTGCACAGGGCAAGCTTTGGGTCTTGGTTTGACATGCTGCAGTTTTGAGGTTTGATGGCAGAAAGCACTTCACCCTCCCTCTCCCACAGAATGAGAGGCTTGCTGTTCCCGTATAGGTTTAGCTGTGTTGTAATTAGTTTTTTTGTGTGTGTGCTTTGTATAGGAAAGCAAAAAGAGGGAGGGAATACAGCTTAGGGAGAGAAAAAAAGAGGGTGGAGGAAGGTAGAGCATTGATGGGAATCGAGTCTCTGCACAGAGAGAGAGAATCAGGGAGAGAAATGGATGGATTACATGTTGTGGTAATGACTGGATCGAGGATATCAATAAGCAGTGGAAGGCTAGGTCTGTGAAGGCAATCAGGTCTTGTAACATAAATATTTTCAAGGCTGTTCTCCCTTCAACAGCTTCTAAGGAGCTAAAGACGGCAGCTCTCTGAGATCTCATATGTAATTCAATTCGGCTTCCGTTTACAGGTCGTATTCATCTCTCTACTTTTGAATGTGTGCTCTTGAGACTTCTTTCTTAGAGGGGTTCGTCTTATAAGATGATGCTTCACTTGATTTCTCTGCTGTGTGTTGGCCTACATGCCAGACAGCAGGTCATTTATTCACGCAGGTGGCATGCTCAGTTCCTTACAACTCTTCAGTACATCCCCTCTTCAGATTACTGTGGGTTGGACCCTCTCCAGAACCACTGATGACCGCTTAGACGGCCTCCCTTAGATGTTCTGTCCAGGATTATGTGATTCTAGACATATTTTTACAAGAAGAATTATAAAAACAACAACAATGAACTTTGGAAAAGCGCATCTCCTTTTCAATTCCTTTTGCCTTCTCTCCATGCTATTTGTGGATCTCTGAAGTGCTGCATAGTGTGTCTGAGTCAAGAGAGAATGATCATGCGGGCTAGTCAGTTTGTGACTAACGCTCAGCAGTGCTACTGAGCGATAGCTGTGGAAAAAAATGTCAGCCTGACCAGCAAGTGATCAGTATACAAAAAGTATAACCATCAGCATCACTCCCGGACCAGTAGCTGTGTGTGGACTCAGGCCTCTTGGATGGGCAATATAAGCTGGAGGAGCCAGGCCTCCTCGGAGGATACAGACTCCTCTCTACAGGAGGATCTGGATGAGGACACAGGTAAAGACACACAAATATATATATATATATATATATATATATTTATTTATTTTCTCATACATTTCCATGCATGCCTCAGGAGAAGAGCTGTATGTATGTGTGTGTGTATATACATACATACATACATACATACATACATACATACAGCTCTTCTCCCGAGGCATGCATGGTGGACTGTAAGATCAATGCCGCACTTGCTGTTCTCTCATTAATGCTGACATTAGTCCATTGCTCTGATTGATTTTTCCCAAAATGGGATTTCATTTTGAGTATTTAAATGATAATAACAATGAAGAAACTGGATAAAGCTTTTTAATATTCTGTGTTTTTCCACAATTCAAACAGCACAGCTCCAAAAAAAAAAATAAATAAAAGAAAGTCAGAAGACTAGGCATTATTTGAAATGTAAATGAACACGCCAGAACACAGACTCTATTCGCTGCTAAAATGTATTCTCAAGCACAGTGTTATAGGAGTAGCTGGTTACAGCGGTTTCATCGCGTGCACACCATGCATTTATTCAACAGTTTTTTTTGTGTGAAATAAATGCATACTTGCATTGTTTTTTTGGGGGATGTGTTACTTCTTTGTCTAGGCTGCTTTAGCCAGTTTTGGAGCTTTAATGTAAAATAGGCTTGCTGGCAGAATGAAATGCAGGGGACATTCCTCGCTGTGCTTTTTGTGTCGTGTGGCTTTATGGAAGGTGCTCATTTGCTCCACTGAAGTCTTGGGTGGACCCAGCCCGAGGAGGCTGCTCTGCAGGCCATCCATCACAGGCTGCCTCTCTGCCTTATCAGCTCCAAAGTTTGTAGACAGAAGCCATAGGTTTAAAAACAAAATTGGTATTGGTTACACTCTGGGGCTGTAACCTGCATCTTACGTCCAATCTGCCTGCCTTGCTTCACCATGGAAGCTGATCCTGATTGTTCACCCACATGTAGAGGTTAACAGTGTTTGATTTGTTAATGTTTGTAGTGAGTTTGTGCTGCTGCTGTTGAGCTGCATGAACATATCCACCCTGGTGAGCCGGTAGCACATAGAGGCTCCATAATTAAGGTAGTTGAGTCCATCATTGTGTAATTACACAGTACAGAGTGCCATAATATCTTGTTTTGAAAACACACAGTCTGTGGTACACTCAGCCTAATAAATCTGTGCATTTCAGCCCGGCGGGGCAGCAAGAGTCGTTGTTTGTATGGGTGTGTGTATCTTGTCTGTCTATGTGCAGCAAAGGGCCGCAGGTCGGAATTGAACCTGAGGCCGCTGCGTCGAGGATTAAGCCCCTGTACATGGGGCGCGCTGCACACGCTCTACCAGGTGAGCTACGCAGGCGCCCACTTGTCTGTCTACCATTACCTGCCCAGTCACTGTAGCTGTGATGGCCCTCTTTGGGGACGGGCAGAGTGACTGATGTGTTTCAAACTGGCAGACTGCACAGCGCTGCAGGTGAGGAGGTCTCACTCCAGCCGCAGCTGAGTTGGCCATGCTGCAGGGATGCTACTGATGTTTGGAACTACTCAGTAAGGATCAACAAGAGGATGACTCCACTTTCCAATCTCGTATGAGCATAATCAGCTGATGCCCATCTCATTGCAGATTCACAACACTTTAAATTGCAGAATATCTTAGGATGCAGCTGTGTTAACTAATTACGTTATCTTTTAATCTTAATACATACTGCTTAGACATCCAGATTGGAGAATGGCTTTACCAAACCCAAAGTCTTCACAGCCCGTGTTTATTGTGATACATTATAAAGTTCAATAAATGATAGGGCCAACTACTGTAACTCTAATTTTAAGTCCTGGACATTGGTCTTGTTTGTCCTGTAACAAGTTAATAGCATCAATTGAATGCACCATATGGTATAGGTTTAAAGTAATGATTGATTAACCACTAAAGCTAAAACTAGCAGGACTGAGAACCACTACTGAAACTTGTAATAAGTCCTATGATGTTTTCTTTCGGTTCTTGTTTTGCAGTGAGATTTTCAAGCGTGTTTCAGCTTGCTGAGATTTTTGTTTTCCTAACATTTCGTGAGCACTACAAGTTATGGATACACATATTTCTGTTTTAAACCAGAGCCAGTGACTGGAATGTGTTTGGCATGTCCTGCCGTTACACTCAAACTGTACCTGTGATAGGATGTCTATTTGAATGAGGAAACTTAGTAAGTATATTATATGGGTATTTAATGCACTTGCTGACTACCATGCAATCATCATATACAGTAATGCTGACCTCTTCAAGAATGAAGAAAAGAAATGCCTGTCTGCATGCCATTTTCTAAGTAGCCAAAGTTAAGTGAGCAGCAGAGTGAGAGAGATTCAGAAATAGTGAGTGGCCTTGGCAACTGAGTGCGACAATCTCAATGGTTGATGGAAAATGGGGAGATCCAGAAAAAAAGGGTTTTATGTCAAGTTGTGCCCGTGTGTGTGCTGGTGTGTGAGTGTGTCTAATCATTCAGACCCCAGGGTGGCATGGCTGGGTCAGGGCGCTGGCTTACACTCAAGGGGATGTCCCACAGTTGCTGGCAGTTTCCGATGCCAGTCTAAATCAGGAATGGAGAGAGAGAAGTTGACATTGCTTGCAAACAAGTCACTATTGTTGTCAAGGCAAGTGTGTGTGTGTGTGTGTGTGTGTGTGTGTGTGTGTGTGTGCGTGTGTGCGCGTGTGCGCGTGTGTGCGTTCTTGTCTGGGTACACAAATCATTCTGAGTCATTGGTTTGGTATATTTTTTATCATACCCAAACAGTATATGACATACTTCATGCGCACACACACACCCAGTGTTCATTCCGTCAGTGGCTATTAGTTTGGATTTTCTGTTTGAGTGTGTCTCCTTTCATTGACCCACTTCCTCTTGGATGTTCCTTCTCATGCAACCTGAATGAGAGAATATGTTTCTAGAATAGCATTAATACATGCATGACATGCAACACTTTGGATTTATAAGCTGCTACGGGAAACTGTAAAATACTTTGCCAGAGTGAATTAAGTTTGCTTCTGCTATCAGTGGACTTTGGTCTGAGGAAGTCGAACAGAAAACCTATCCTCTTAAAGGGATACTTCACCGATTTAGCATTCAGCTTTGTATCAGTAGAAACCCGATAGTATTTCTGAATGACCGTGCCTCCCTCCCTCATGTCCCCCTGAGACGAGAGATTTCTGCATTTGGGGCCTGGAAAAAATCTTCCGATGACGTAAAATGACGATTTTTGCGTCATTGGAAGATTTTTGGGCCAGAGGCAAAGGACTACAGCCAGTAGTAGGATCTACTTCCGTATGTTTTCAACACGCCCACAGGGGGTTGGACTGCCGAGTCTGGCCGAGGTATTCCGAATGAAAACGACTGTCAGCCATCTTGAATCTTCGCTAAACAGGCTTTCGGTAAAAGAGGTGGGCTGTGTTAACACCGAGTGGTGCAGAAATGTGGTGATTTGTATCCATTTAACTGCTAACTGCTGGTGGAGTTTGTGACTGTTAAATGCCGACCATTCTACATTACACACTAATTCACGGCTGTGTTTATGCTCGGTGTTTACAGCCCACCAAGCGCTAATGCTAGTATGCGTTAGCTGAACTTTACGGAGCCTATAAAGTGTGTGTACTAAATGTAGCCTGTTCTGTATGTCGTTTTTTATATAATGTCGTTTTTTATATATGTTAAATGTGTAACACCACTTGAGTCACGATGAAACGTTGTTTCGTGTATATGGTTGAAATGACAATAAAACACGCTTGAGTTGAATGCCTCTGTCGGTCTGTCAAGCGGTAGACGTGGCTTGGGAGTGGACTCAAAGCAACGAAGCAGGTGCATTCTGGGATTTGGTGTTTTTCATCCATATAAGACCAAAACACATTTTCTGGCTTTTCTCGGCCTAGAAGGCACCAATTTCAATTTTTTTTTCACATTTCTACTACATAAGTGACCCAATTTAAAGATATATTCAGCTTTCCAGCGGTGAAATATTCCTTTAAGGCTTCATTCAAACATTTTGACTTTTTGCTCTTCATAGTACATCTTCTACTCCAGCTGAAATTGATGAATTTTGCTCTTAAATGTTGAACTGTTAAAGCAAACAGATCCTTGTGTGTTTTTTTCATTTGTCTTAATATTTTTATTATTATGGTTGTGAGGCAACACATGGGACATCTTAGTTTGCACACGCATAGCCATTATAACAAGTATCCGAAAACACATTATATACGTACAATCTGAAACAAATGAGGAAAAAATGCACACAAACAAGAAAAAGAACAGTAATAAAGACCCCCTTCAAGCCCCCTTAACAGCTATGCACAAAAAATAGGCACTTTGTGAATGTGCCTTGGACTAACAAAAACTGTTTGCGTATGACCTCTTTCTAATTAAGTGAGGGAGGGATATCACGTTTCTGCAAAGTCCTCCTGTTTATCTTTCAGAGCATATCAGATTTTTTTTCTCCCACATGTAGTGTATTAGACAGCCACTGCTTCACTCTAGGCACCAAGCTTGTTTCCACAGTCAGACAATGACTTTTTTTAGGTGATATTAATCCATAACAGATAACCACTTTGTTTAAATTGATCTCCAGCAGCAGCTTATGTTGTTCACTTGCAGCTGGATAAAAAGATGTGGATAGGATGTTGCAGTTACCTGGTCATCAAAATGCATTTCTTTTTAGACCTGTCTTTAATGATTCCTTGTTGTGGCATTAAAAGATGCATCACTGTTTTTAGTCATATCATGGACCATCTGACTTTCTTCAAACATACAAGTGCGGCAACTTGAATACACGAAATGATTGATGTTATAGTACCATATTCATTTTTTAATTTGCATTAAGTTTAAACGTAAATGCTCACACATGTCGGAGTCTTTTACGTAGACCTTCTACAACTATAATAATCAAATGTTATAATGTCCATTTCTGTTGTCCAGTATGTCTGCTGCAGTGTGTCAGAGGAAGAACAGAGGACAAAACGGCAAATGATCTATACATCGCTGTAAGACGATATGCAGCTTGCAGACGCAACTTTTTTTTCATTAAATTTTTTTCCACAGTAAGACTACTTCATAATGTGTGTAGCCTTTTTAGACGTCATTGTTACAACATCAACAACAGCGCTCTTGCAGTCAAATTCCTTCCAACTTTGTCCTGCCCCAACACGCTGTTTAATGTAAAATAAATAAATAAAAAGAATAAAAAAAAAAAGTCAAAACCACAAAAGAAACATGCAAACTCAAAGCTGTTTTATGTAAACCTTTTTCAAAAATGTATATTACACCACAATAGATGGCTCAGAAGTGATGGATCAATGTTTTGCATGACTACTATAAATAGAGACATTAAAGTGGCCATATTATGCTAATTTTCAGGTTCATAATTGTATTTTGAGGTTGTAACACCATGTTTTTGTTGTACTGCACATTGCTGCAGATCCTCTTTTCACCCTGTGTGTTCAGGTCTCTGTTTTAGCTACAGAGTGAGACGTCTCACTGCTTTAACATCTTTGTTGGCAGGCGCACATGCGCAGTAGCTAGGTAGGGATCACATCATCTAGCTGTTTGTTTCTACAACTTCAGTAGTACAAGGCAGGATTAGCTGGGAGACTTCTTAACGAGGGCACACTTCCAACTTTGCGTGGAATAGCTGCAGAACAGGGACATGGAAGTAGTTCTTTTGTAGATTATGGTGAACTAGTGTGTGTTGTAACAGTGTTTTGCCATTCAGAACAAGTTAGCATGCTAGCGCTAGCATGCTACGGTTAGCCACCTCGTTTCGGCTCGTGACATAAAAAGCCGGGCCGATTTTGAACAGCTCACCCGGAGACTGAAGGCAGGATACATTCAGAAACCTTATCTCACTCAAAACAGCATGGATGTTTGTATGCGTGTGGAAGCACCAGAGACACAAAATAACACCCCAAATCCCAGAAAAAGTGATTTCTTTTTTTTTTTCTTCATAATATGGGCACTTCAATGCAGAGTTTTTAATGAAACTGGAAACTGAAAAGCAATTGGGAATATTCATATGAACTGCCAAGACGTACTGTATGTACTTCCTACAACAGCAGAGTGAAACACGCTCATTGTTCTGTTTGTATGCATGATGATTAAAATAATTTGAAAACGAAACAAAGTTATTTCAGTGTTTGTTGGATTATTCATCACTGACATAGTTTAAACAACCACTGCCTAATTATAAGTGGCTGTGCGAGGGCGAGTCTTGTTCTTTGTGGCGGACACATCTGTCATCCAAGCCTATTTTTAAGGAGGCTGTGAAACAATCCGAATGCAAAGAGTTTGGTTTCGCACAATGCATTTGAACTGCAAGAAGAGTGTGCATTATTTGGCATCTGTCCGTCAGTCTTGTTCAATGCAGTGTGTGCGCACAAAGTGTCAAGAGGATGACAAGTAGCCCGCTGTACAGACAAGATCAGCTTTGTACAGCGCTCCAGCATGGGGAGAGTGGTACCACTCCTCGCTGCTCGAGGACATTTACTCACTAGAGCGCTGTTGCTTATGCTTCTCTGTATCGGTCTCTGTCTTGTACTATGGCAGTGAAGTGATTGCTTCTCTTGTGGCTGTTTGTGTGTAGGATCAGTCTCCTATCTCAAGTGCTTTATAGTTTGCTGTTTGCGTCGCGCTCTCTTGCCAAAACAGCTGCCGTTCACTGAGAATGTTCACTGAGAATTCATCTCAGTAGATCACAGGGGTTTTAGCTGTCGCAGTGTCTCTGTTCTGCTGCTGCTTGATGTTACAGATACTGACAAGCTGGGTATTTATAGCACATTGTGCTTCTTTAGTCTATTGGTTTTCACCCAAGGTGAACCTGCTGCCTGTCTGTCTCTGCCGAAACACTCGGTTCAGAAAGCGAGCTTTAAATGGAATTCTACGAAATGCAGTAAACCACTCGAGCCAGAAGGTGACTTGAAGGATCAGACTGCTTTGAGCATGCTTCTGTCGGGCGGTTGTGTGGCGCAGTCGGCTTCTTTTGTCTTGTGTATGTTTCAGTGTACTGTGTTATTAGGTGTTGCCTGTTTTAGGTGAGGTAAGTTGTTATACTGGGGAGCTGAGCTGTAAGAGCAGAGGTTCTGAGGCCAGGCTGCTCTGGACTGTGAAGTTTGTCCAGAAAAGAGGGAGCGGCTCTCAGTGAGGGAGACAAGGGACAGGAAATCGTGCCAGTGGCCCCGGCGTCAGGGGGGAAGGAACAGGAGGGGTGCCCAGGATGGCGTGTACGTGTGTTGCCGTGTGATTTCCCGCTATCAACACTCTACCTCACATATGCTTGCCCTGTCCTCCAATATAAATCATGTGTATGTAAATATATGTCACTGTCTGGAGCCTCATTCATTCCATAGTACATGAGTGCAATCATGAGCTATCACCATCTTGGATTCCCAGACTATTATTTTCATTATTGATTGGTCTTCTAAATATTTTATCAATTCATTTATGAATTATTTGGTCTTCAAAATGTCTGGTAATAGTGAAAAATGCCCATATGATGTAATCCAATTACATGTTTTGTCCACCAAACACTCCAAAACCTAAACATATGCAATTCACTGTCACATAACCCAAAGAAAAGCAACAAATCATCACTATGGAGCAGCTGGAACTAGAGAACGTGGGCATTTTTGTTAAAAACATGATTAAAATGTATTAATTAACTAATTGTTTCAGCTCTAATCACAGTCATTATGTGATGTGTCTCAGTATAGCGTTAGTAAGACACCTAAACATATATTCAGAATAGAACATTATTTTTAACCACCACAACTCTGCATTGGGCTATACAGTATGTTTGGGCTGATCTGCGCTGGTCTTCACACAGTTTGCTTTATAATCATCATCCCAGTGACGAGGAAACAAATTCTTTAAACCAATTTAGATCCAAATACAGTAAATAAGCCCATTTGAATCATGTAGAAAATGTGAGCATTATTTGCAGATATCGAGTGATTTCTTCTTCCTGCAGCGATACACAGGAACTCTCAAGTTCATTGTGTTTTTTGTAATCTTCCTCGAGGCCACTGTCATGCAAGGTCACCATTCTAGACCTTTTGTGTTTTTACTTTGTTTACTCGACCCTTTTGTCACTGTGTCAGTGTGTGCAGCTTTCTTGTTTTTTCATTTTACAATCGGGGCATCAAAAGCCTTGTGCTCGTGGACTATTTTGTTGTCTGCAATGCTGTTGAAAGTCGGGCCCTGTGGCATCCCATCTCTAACCTTTCACTTTGTATTGAATAGTTTAGAGGCACTCTTTGTGCACTCTTTGTTCACTCTTTGTGTGTGTGTATGTGTACGTGTACGTGTGTGTTGTACTTTGGACAATTGAGTGACCTAGACCTCGGGGCTCCCTCCATAGCTTTCACTACAACCCCACTGAACTGCTGTGCCAAGGGCTCCAATTAACTAGTTCCATTAACTCGTTCAGTGCCCACTATGAGACCTCAACCAATATTGAAACCATACAGAAAGAGTTACAACTACTGCCAGAGAGAGGGTTATTTGAATAGTCGTAATAACTTAACGGTTAGTCACATCTCACAGTGTGGTGTAATGCTTGTGCTGTATGTGCTCATTGTAACACTTAGAGCTGCGACATGCAGAATCTCAAATAAATTGCTGTTAATTTAGTTCCAATTACACACAGACATACTAAGATAAAAGGGAGGGCGTAAAAGAGTGGCCATCAAAAGCAGTGACGCGGAGGAATGAATGAGTAATAATAATAAAAGAAGCCTGGGGTATGGGGGTTAATATAGCATGTGAGCCATCAGCAGTTCCAATAGTATATTTGGTTCAACCTTTTTTTTAATTTTAATTTTTTTCTCAAACCCACACAGTGTGCAAATGTGGACAAACAATGTGGTCTATACCATCATGACACACTAACTAGGAGGGAGGAAATGTGTGGGTTGACTACCAGCAAATGGTACCAGTAAGAATGAACTACCAGTCTGAGGTAGTAAGGCACAGAGAGGGCATAGAGAAATTCAGATGGTAGAAAAGATGCTGTTAACTCTGCTAAGAGAAAGATTTGGAAGAAGGCGTTTTGTTGGCTTCATAGTTAAACAGAGGAGGCATTGAGGCTAGAGACTTGTAAATGTTTATGCCACCACACAATACACAGGCCTAATAGTCCCACCCTCTTCCAAAAACACCACCAAGCTACTGGCTTACATTTGTCACAGAGCTCTGCGTTAGTGGCATATGTCTTATTGGATTGTACATGTACTGATCTGATCAAGCGTTTTTTATTCCAGAGAAAATTTTAAATATTTCCTCAGGAAATGTCTCATCAATTATCATCAATAATTAACTGCCTGACCAGAACAGTTCATTGAGTGACTCACTTTGAATTTAATACTGTGATCATAATTCAAATGACCTGCTGAAAAGACCAATCATTCTCTTTGTGAGCTTTCAAAACAACCACAGCAGGTAACGCCAGCCTCCCTTGTGTGGGACTGCAGAAAGTCCCTGCCAGGATTTACTGTGTATTTCTGTTGCCCATGCATAAGTACCTTGCCCACCATTTTTACAGTGTGATGGAACACAGACACTTACTTTGCAAATAGCATTCATATATTGGCACAGCTCACCATTTGCTTATGGTTAATTAATTAAATATACACAAGAGATTTCCAGAATTATCTGGATTAATAAACACAAAAAGCGGTAAATGATGCCTCATATTATTGAGAACTGATTTCAGGACTTTGCTAGTTACAATCTGTATTCGGGTAATACGAAATATATATATGAAAGGCCTATTATTAATACGCTATAATTGTATCGTAGTACAAAGTCCCTCAGTGGAATTCCTTACTTCGTCTGATGAAATGATCCAACAACCTTTTGTATAGTAGTCACAAAATGATAGTAAATGATTAACATTATAGAAATAAACTGTCTAGAAAGTGTAACACTTCATCATTTGTTTTGTTTCATTGTAAACTATTTTAGATTGCATCTAATGAGATGCTATAAGACTGAGCTGTATATAATAGACAGTGTTTCAACAAAATGCACATTCCCTGTATGGAGACATCATTCCCCCTGCTACAAATACTTCTGGAACTTATGGAACTGTTCATAGTCTGTTTTAACCTCAGTAGCATCGTGGTGAGCGTAGTGGTTTATTTTAAGCTATGTTATGACTATAAAACAATATGTTTTGTTTCCCCTCACTGTTTTTCTGCCATGTTGCTACAGCAGTATAACCTTGGGACTTGCAAAATACTGTTGCAAAACATTGCTCGAAGCCACTGTTTTATTGCTGCACATGACAGGAGATTCAGATAATAGATTGTGCATTGTCATATAGCTCCGTGTGGTTTGTGTGTGTGTGTGTGTGTGTGTGTGTGTGTGTGTGTGGTGTGTGTGTTGTGTGTGTGTTGTGTGTGTGTGTGTTGGTGTTGTGTGTGTGTGTGTGTGTGTGTGTGTGTGTGTGTGTGTGTGTGTGTGTGTGTGTTTCAAAGTGCCATGACAATACATGCTCCATTTCAGCGGGCCTTCAAACTGAAGCAAGAAACCTAATGTGACTTGATAAATGGTGGACTCGTCCCTTAAACTCCACTGTAGATGTGATAGATATACTGTATTTGGATGTGATGTGTCTGACCTCAACCATTTATCCTGAGTAATAAGAACACAACACCATACAAAAAACTCAAGAATGCAAGGTGTGTCACCAAGTGATTAGGCTGGATTTTTGTTATGTGTCTCTACATGCTGCTTGTTGCTTATTATGTGTTAATCCGACATATTTGCATCCCCACAGATACTTGTGATTTCAGTTCACTTTTCACAGTTCGCTGCTAAATCTCTGGACTGTTTTAAGCGTCCAGCTTTTATGCTGTATTCTACATTTAATTTGTATTTTGTAACTCATGTTTTTTATTTATTTCTCATAGGTATTGTGTGTGTGTGTGTGTGTGTGTGTGTGTGTGTGTGTGTGTGTGTGTGTTGTGTGTGTGTGTGTGTGTGTGTGTGTGTGTGTGTGTGTGTGTGTGTGTGTGTGTGTGTGTGTGTGTGTGTGTGTGTGTGTGTGTGTGTGTGTGTGTGTGTGTGTGTGTGTGTGTGTGTGTGTGTGTAGCACTTTGTAACCGCTTTTTTTTTTTTTTTAAGTGCTATATAAATACTAGTGTTTGTACTTTGTAGATGCGTCCCACAGTATTGAGGGAGTATTTTCTTCGAGAGATAGTTTGTTTCGTCACGCCTTTGCATGTTGAACGTGTTGTTCCCCTTTTTCTGAGTTTTCCAGAGAAAGTTGGGGTACTTCTGATATTGGTATTTCCCTCTGATTGTGGTGTCATGATTCATAGGCATTCACAGAGCAGGAGTTTCCCCTGTATTGACGTTTCCCCAATCATCAGCCACTCAGTCTACTGTGTCACCTCTGTGGTTAGATCTGAGAGCAAGATTGCACTCTCAGAGAAAGAGACTGTTCTTTACTGTCTTACATTCACTTTCTCAGCTTCATGTCGCACGCGTAGGCTGAGCATTGGTGGCCCAACACAATCTCACTAAGCAGTTATGGATCTGGTTTGTTGTTTTGTCATATGGATCTGGGTCATAGATCACCTGTGCTGTGTGGCCATGGTCTGTTAGCCATGGTCGACCAGGCCGTCTGTTCCCATGCAACCCAGCACGCAGTGCACCTTCATCACCACATTGATGTTTGCTCCTGATCATTGACCCATGGTTGGCGCGGCTGCTATACTAGCCTTAGGGACATGTTTGTGTTGGTTATTAATAACATACAGTATTGGCTGAGTTGGATTTCATAGAAGCGGAGATGCAAACAGAAGGCGTGCAGCATTTTCTTCCAGACAAGAATTGAAATAATGGTAAAGTGGTTGATTTATTTTTTTATTTTTTATTTTTTTTGGTCATAACAAACCATTAAAAAAACAGTCGGGAAGAATTTTTCGAAAATAGATTTGGGTTTCTGATTTTGAAAAGTAATTGTATGTTATAATATAAATGAGCTAAGAGCGAGCCATTTTCTATTGCTTCAGTGAAGTATTTATTTCAGACCCTCCTTTCAGTTAGAAATGACTAATAGTTTATTGTAATCCCTGATGTAATTACACCGATGCCAAGTCAAAATGATTTGCCCATTATCTTTATTTCAGGACAGTCAGTTTGCATTGGTAACTTGATTTGCCACATGAAAACCATTTTCCGTGTCTTACTTACTCATTTGATAAGTGAAATACAATAGATGGTAAAGTGCACCGAGCACTAAGCATCCACTGCATGTCATTTACTCACTCGTTAAGTAGACTGCTCTCAGTCTTCCAGTGGCCTGTTGTTGAAACTGTAAAACCTACCACTGGACTTCTTCCTCCATTACTTTTGAAATCAACCATTAACCAGGGCCACGTTCCATACCAGGACTTCCTCTCTTCCCTGCCATCCTTGGGCAGTAGCTTAAACTGCACCACACACACACACACACACACACACACACACACACACACACACACACACACACACACACACACACACACACACACACACACACACACACACACACACACACACACACACACACACACCACACACACTCACACTGTCTCTCTCTCTCTCAGCCTGCTGTATCCTATGGTGCTGCTTGTTGATAACGGAGGACATGAAGAGGATTCCTGTTGAAAATTGCACACAGCCAGCAGGAAGCCAACCACTACAATGGGGAGGATAAATAATTCACCAAGCACTTAACTATTTCCTGCTGAATTCTTCTCTCTTTCCTCTCCATTTTCTCGCTGCTGTTCATCTCACATGCCTCAGGCTTGCTTTCCACACTCTTGCTCCACAGCAGGTCTTGCCTGTGGAGATGCGATACTTGGCACTGCACCTCCGCGGTTTTTGTTTTGCAGTGTAGCAGACAGTAATTCACTCAGTATGTTGTCGTTTTTATAGACCAATAAGTGCTCATTGCAGGCATGGCTGCTTATAAACAATACACTGTCTATTTTCATGTATCCCAGGGCAGGTTTCTCATATTTTTTAACACAAGTTCTACTTAAGTGTGTCAAGAGTGAAAGGATTCTGTGTTTTGAAAGTACAGTTGAGTATATGTAACACCAGGTATAGACAATGCTCAAAAGAGAGGTGGAATAATCAGCGTCTTTGTGTTAATCTCCATCCCATGTTGTTTGTGCACATACTCCTAGATTTCCGTTTTCTCACTAGAAAGCTGGATCAGATTACAGCATTTAATTTAGGTAGAGGTCCATTCACTCTCCACACCAGTTAAATTAATGTTAACTGTCCTGCCCTGCTTTGTAGAGAAGATTCTTTCAGACATGAATGTCAAAATGTCTCCTGTGTGTACACACACACACACACACACACACACACACACACACACACACACACACACACACACACACACACTTTCAGATCCCTCTTCAACAGCTGGCACTGTGACCTTTCTGACTCTCGTTTGAATCTTCTAAAGTGCTCAACAGGTCCATATACGCAGGGCTTGCACACTTTTGATTGAGCAGTCTCACTGAGGTAGTTCAGAAGGAGGTGACAGCTGTGCGTGTAACCTTAAGCACAGCCTCCCCTGTATCTCTCCACCCAGTTTTCATCCTATTCCTAGAGTGGGTGGGGGGGATGATGAGCGAGGGGCTGACCAGCTGTCCTGGAGAGATCACACCTGTACTGAACAGGAACCAGATCAATCTGCCAGCCTGTCAGTTCTTCACTTAGATCTGGACAAGATCATATGTCACCGGTCAGGTGTGTTGTAGGGGTCGCGACCAGCAACTGGGATCCTGGGATTTCCCACTGAAATATTTTACTGTGCATCCCCTCTCCAGCCGTTTGGTCTGGCAGAATTGCTTTTAACACTTGTGTTGTCCTCGGGTCAAATTTGACCCGTTTTTAACATCAGAAATATGGGTTTCTTTCAAACCAATTGCCCACAAATAACATGGATTCATGGATGTATATTGTACGGAAACCATACAACATTTAAATCAAATCAAATCAAACAGATAAAGCGCCAAAAAAAGTTCATTTTCAATTTTGACCCGGAAAGACGACAACTTCATGGTCGATGGGAAGACAACACAAGGGTTAATGTAAATGTGAAGCTAAATGTGTTGGTCATTGTATTATTTAGGTATACCCCCAAATAATTAGTTTGAAGCAAGGTAAAAAGGTAACTGAATATGGATATGTGTCAGTGTGTTCTGGTCTCTGTTGTCCATTATACTATAACTGATCTGGCACCATTTATATCAACCTTCTCATGCTCACAGAGACCGTCCTATAAATGGAAAAGTACACACACTGTAAATACTGATAACATTCAGTTCACTAGAAGCTAGTGTTAAACCTTTAAGGATGTCTCTGTCAGACAGACTCTCAGGTGTGTAAAAGCTTTATTTGTTCATTACAGCTTTGTGAAAACATGACCAAATTTGCATTACACCAACATGTTTTTTTAGTTTTTCATTAACGTTGGCAGCCATTCCTGATACGATATCCTTGTTCATGTTTACAACGTAATATATGTTTTTTTTTTTCTTTTGTTTTTTTTTATATATACACATGCTGATTTAGAATTATGGGTGTCTCTGTGTTGTGGCCGATTAAATAAAGTGTGTGTGTGTGTGTGTGTGTGTGTGTGTGTGTGTGTGTGTGTGTGTGTGTGTGTGTGTGTTATGTTTGTATTTACGTATTGTGTTATGGAGCGTTGAGACACTCCAGCAGCTGCAGGGCTCCTGGGGACTCTACTTCACCACAGAGTTGTGTGAGAACCCTCCCAGGCTTTGTTTAAGAGTCGTTCAGACTGGAGTGTTTGTTTTAAATGTCCCCAAGGCCTTTTAAAGCAGCATCGTATTTAAGCAATTTAAATGCCTCCAAAAGATGTTTACTCGCTCAATCTCAGCAACAATCTGATTTTATTGATTCCCTGATTTTTCTTTTTCATGTATCCTTCATAGCAGCATGAAAACATTGGCACTGATTTGATAGACATTTGCCATTATAAATGATAACAAACATGAATTGTCCATCATTTGGTATATTGCTATTATACTCTTACTGTATATAGGAACCTCACCCTTTATAGAAGTGTAACCCCACTTTAGTGTTTTCAGGCTTGCTCTGCTGCTGTATTGCCCTGTAATTTGGGGGAATAGGGAAGACATTTGGGAGTCACTAACAGGAAGTAATAAGTAAAAAGTGTTATGAGCGTTCTGGTCCCTTCTGGGAATATTGAAATGTCAGTTTCCAATCCTTCTCTGTTAACTACTTCTCTAAAAGCAGTCTCAAGGCAGCAAAAATCCAGATATTGGATATAAAGAATACAATTGTTTATGGAAATGTTTCGCAGGTGTACTAGGGTACACAAAGTTGGCACACAAGAAGAAAGGCATGTTGTTGCCTGCGCAGCTGAAAAACATTAAAATGTTTTCACTGTGAGGTTTCTTCAGTATTTGATTAAGTCCATGACTAGTCATATTCAGTGTAATAGACATTACAACCAATGACATCACCACCTCATTACTCTGGACAGCAGCAAGTAGGCAGCTGGGGAGAGCGGGAGGGATGGCTGGGCCCGTCTCTGGTGGAGGGATGGAGGAGTGGAGGGTGGAAGCTGAGAGGCGTACATGACTATAACAGAGCACTTCACTGTATTCACTGTATTCGCTCTCTCTCTTTCTCACTGACTTTCTCTCTTTCACTCTGTTCATTTCTTTCTGTTGAGGACGTCATTTCCTTGCTGAGCCAGACTTCCAGTGAACTCTAAAGGAGTGGGAGGGCTTTCTGTTAAAGGAGAACGGGAGGGAGACGGTTGAGAAATGAATAGGGAGCAGAGGAGACAGGGAACCAGCCCAGTGTGCATGATAAACAGCTGAGCCGCGGGGACTGCCATGGTGTCTGAGGGACCAGCTGGATCGATCATGCCGGTGACTCATTGTGCTGATGTCACTGCTTCTCAACTCTGGGCAGGGACTTGCAGCTGTAAACTCGCACATAGTCCTTCTGGGCCTGTTCAAGATGGGATTGTGCGAGAGGGTCCAGCAAAGTGTGATGTCAGCCACAGGTCCTGCATGTATGCCAGGGATATAGGGGACACATGGTCAAACAGATCGGATTTTGTTAGACTTAATTCATATGGAGGCTTCTGTGCAATTAAAAGCATACAGTGCGCTCTACACTCTGCGCTAAAGTGTAACTTTGCCAGCATAGCACCTTGGCTTGTGGCAAAACTGGCTATCACGGGTTTGTATAGCCTCAGGGTACAAAAAAAATGCAAAAAACACAATGCTGCCAGCCCTGGCTATGCTATTCAGGCTCGTCTTTAGGTGCACTGTTCACACAGCATCGCCTATGGCTAAGTGGTCGTTCCATTTACCTCGGAGCTCAGAAGCCTGAGCTGGGAATGACGTCGCACCAGAGTTGAATGTGTTCCATTTACAAGTCAGATTTTTCATTGTGGGTGTAGCTCTAGCCAGGTTAGCCTTTGTTAGCAATACCAGTTGATAACATCGCATTATGCTGTTTTTGTTCATAAAAAAAGCGTAACAACTAGGGGTGTGTGAATCTTCACTGGTGTCACGATTTGATTGCGATTATCCTGTCAACGATTCAAATTGATTCAATATCACAATGCATCACCTTCTCATCATTATTCTATATTGCAACACATGGTTTTCATCAACAAATTTAAGCAGTCAGATATATTTGAACTCTCATTTTTATTGTATCTGCTCTTAAAAAAGACACTAAATGAATGTAGCGGAGTCTGAACACAGCAGACTAAAGGCAAAAACAAAACAAAAAGCCGCGACTGGGAAAAAAAACGTCAAAAGTGACATCATTAGGCAATAATCAATTATGGTCTGTCACTGCATCCATTATTTTTCTACACCCCTAATGCCCAGTGTATGTGAATGGTCATGTGGTATGCGTTGTTAGACGTGCTAATAAAGACGGAGATTTGTTCTGCTACTGGAGCTAAAACTCTTTTGTGTTTACTACACTGATGGTGTGAATAACAGCACCCCAAACGAAGCGGCTGCTATCGCGGTTACAAAGTGGTTTTTACCTATGTAGTGACATAACTGGGCTACTAATGACATTTAAAACCATTTATTTGTCTTCCACGTGTCTTCTAACATCAGAGTTATGTTGTATTTTAACAAAGCTGACATATTTCTGTAGGACAACCAATTTGCCTGCCGTGTGTATGAGTTTGGATGTTAGGAATGAGGTCAAATGCAGATCAAAGGTGACACAACGGTCATGCGGTACATTAGTAGTTTATTGAATCCGCCATGTACCTTTTAGTGACTTACTAATGCCTGCAGAACAGCCAGTGTTAAAGTGTTGTCACACAACATTGAGATAAGATTTCCTTTAAACACATTGTAAAGCAACAGCCTGAGGGGTCATGCATGCCTAATCATCGCATGCATTTGCATCGGAAGGAAACTCCACTGGAAGCGTTCTCATCAACATTTTTAATGAGACCCACAGTCGTCCTTGGCAGCCTCAGCAAACTTTGGCTTTTGCTCTCAGAGTAAGGGATGATGAGGATTAGGGGTGGGGAGGAAGGACAGTAGGTTAGATATGTGCGCGGCATGTGGATCGATGGTGCAGATGAAAGCTCTGCCCGGCTGGAAGTCCAGTTTGTGGCATTTTCCTGCTGCTGCTCGCCATTCAGCATTCAGCGTTTTTACGCTGATGGCCGTGGAATGTCAGAGCTCGCTGTTGTTGAGCTGAGGGGAGATTACACCAGATAAAGGTGTAATTTTGTCGCCGATAAAAGCCCACCCGTCCTGCCAGATCTTACCGCTGTTATTGGTATTTATCTTCTGATTCATTTTGGTGTTAATATAGAGTGAGAGGCCGGGAGGTGAAGGGAGACAGAGAGTGAGTGGTCAATTCTCCTGGGATTAACAGATTGGGGGACTCTTCTCTCCCTAGATACAATCAGCCCTCTCTACAGTGAACAAGTGGAGTTCTGCTAAATTACTCCACTATTATGAACCCTTTCTCAATTATGTACCATAAAGCAATTTTCATCTCAGCACTAAATAGAGTATTTTATCATAACCACACACTCCTCTGCTTTGTCCTTGTCTCTCTTTGTGTGCTCTCACATGTGTGCGCACACATCTGTGCACATAATTGACTGCCGGAAGAGGCTCTATGACTGTGCCTCTCCAGCAGATTTATTGTTGGGAACAGAAAGAGCAGATGAAATGCGCCTCTTACAAATATTATTCCTTAAAGACACCAGTCTTTTTCTCGTATCTCACTGGTGTACAGCTGGTCACTTGAGCATAATTTCCGATGAAGTGTGATAGTGACATTAACAATCTCTCCTCCTCGACTGACCACTCAACTTCCTCTGTTTTCCCTCTGTCCATAGACTCGCAACGGTCCCATCTGTCCTCTTTCACCATGAAACTGATGGACAAGTTCCACTCTCCCAAGATCAAGAGGACTCCATCCTCAAAGAAGGGCAAGCAACTGCAGCCCGAGCCAGCAGCCAAGAGCACCGAGAAACCTGCGAACAAGGTATGTGTGTGGTCCTGTGCCAGATGTGTGTATTGTGGGAAATCCATCTCTTTCCCACCTTTTTCCGTGTGTTTGTTTGCCTATTTGTGATACGATTGTTTCCCTGTTTAATGTTTTGTGCTCCCATACTCCATTGTGTCTGTGTGTGTGTGTGTGCGCAAGTTTCCCCACTGGTTCCCACAGCTTCCCAGTCGCTGTGGGGGCTGGCTGCACTACAGCAGGTGTCTAAACCTATAAAGACATGAATGGAACCGGGTCGCTTCCTGAATGAACTCCTCCGCTCCCTTTCAGTGTAATGAGTATATTCCCCAGCAGCCCTGCTGTGAAAGACTGGAGTAGCTGAACAAGCCCGTTGCTGTAGTACCAAGATGGCTCCAAGCCACATCACTTGATAGATGGTTCTTTGAACTGCGAGCAAACCATGGGAATAATAGAACCACAGCAGAGAGCCCAGACTGTTGTGATATTCCAAATGTGAAATAGGTTGAGTGATAAGTATTTAACTGCATACTCCGTAGGGGTGGGGGAAAAAAATCGATACAGCATAGTATCGCAATATTTTCCATGGCAATACTGTATCGATGCACAGACGCCAAGTATCGATCTTTTATTATACCGTATATGTGTTGGTCAGTTTGTCTGCTTGACAATCCCATTTTTGCAGCAATACAATTGAAGTGAGATGAACAGAGAAATGTATCTTTTTACATAAAACCGATGTTGACAAAGTTTCCTTTTAGGGACATAATTTGAAGTTGGAAAAAAGATAATGAATTGCAATATATCGCAGAATATTGCAATATGTTTAAAATCGCAATAATATCGTATCGTGACATAAGTATCATGATGATATTGTATCGTAAGGCTTCTGGTGATTCCCACCCCCAATACTCAGTTTTAAAATGGTCATCATGAAACCACTACAAAAGTAGTTGTTTTGCAATTCTAAAGTTCTACTACTTTTTTTTATTTATTTTTTTTGTAGAAGGTTAGTCGGCTGGAAGAACACGAGAAGGAGGTGGTCAGTGCCCTGCGCTACTTCAAGACAATCGTGGACAAAATGGTCGTGGAGAAAAAGGTGCTGGAGATGCTTCCGGGTTCGGCCAGCAAGGTGCTTGAAGCCATCCTGCCTCTGGTTCAGGTAGAGGCCCGGATACAGCACAGGTGAGTCACATGTTTTTATCAGACAATAACCTAACCCTAATCCTTTTTTTTGACCCAGTGGGGTCTTTTGCGCAGATGGCACTTTTATTTGGTAATAGTCTTTACAATAAACTCTTGCTTCCTGATTGCTTTTCCTTTTCCCGCTATAGATGTCATAATTTATAATGTACCATTTCTCAATTCATTCTTATCATTCTTGACTCTTGACGTAACTCATAACGTAGCTGGTATGCATGCAGGACATGTTAGAACTAGCACGAAGTAGACTTCCGCTCGCTTAGCAGCTTGTGAAGATTGATAATATGTTGTGGCAGACAACGTCCCTCACCTCAAAGCTTCCTGGACTTGATGCCTTAAGCCTTTGAAATTACGTTCATGTGTTACTCACTGTTCACGGGGCACGCTATTAGAAATGTTACCTCCGAGGATGAAACTTCAACTTCAACTTTTAGATCTAGTCACCGGTTTGTTTTACTTCCTCTCTGGGTAAAGTAAAGCCTTTCTTGTGAAAGTAACCTTAGCTTCAGTTTCGTTTGGACTTTTAAGACATGTTAGAACTTCTCTGTCTTTGTCTTTGTGCCTTTCCCCATCCGTCAATACAGATGAAAGTATGGAGGTCAGAGGTGACAGATTTTGTATCTCACAGCCCTGTGTTTAGAGGCGAAAGATGGATTGTTGCTGCAACATTGAGAAGCAGCTGTCTATGGGGATTTGACCTCAGTCTAATGGAGTCAAACCCCCAAATAGATCACAGTAGAAGTTTAGTAGATGGTTTTTTTGGGCAAATAAGCTACTGTACATTTACAAGTTACTATTATAACTTGTAAAAGGCTAGCTAGTGCTGACATGTGTGTGAATTTCACCCTCACGTGTTAACAACTTAGTTTTGGCATCTGTTAAAATACACAGTGTACCACACTGTTAAACTGCCTTCAGCGATTTAAATCAATATTGTCAATTAAGTAGGTCAACAGTGGGTGGAACTCCTACTCGCTGTCCTGGCACACAGTGTTACGTGGATTCAATGCCTATTTGCCAAAAAGTCTGGTATCAATCTCAGCATCTGCAAACTCTAGCCATACTGACTGGGCGCTCATAGTTTCTTATGATTCCACCATTCCTACTTAGTTCCTTAGCTTGCTCAGTCTGTCTGGGTCAAACCTCTCCACCCTTCCAACTGCTCCACCATCCCCTAAATCCTTCTGCTAACCCCCATAGCTACAGTCGTCTCCCACTCACCATTGAGCTAAGCTGTGTAGAGACAGCGGATGGATATTCCGGCACTGTGAATCAGCCGCAGCATGCTGGGACAGGCCTGGGCCACACCTTAGTGTTGGGTCTGAAAGCACCATTCACTACAGGCAGAAACAACACCCCGCTTCCCCATGTGGTTCTACATTCTTCTGTCAGCACTAGCTAGCCTTTTGTCAACCCCCCAAGCTTGTAGTCAGGCATACCTGCAGTTCCTCAACAAATGCCCCTTAAAAATGTAGTTTAATAGCTGCTAGATTGATGGAATTGTATCATATGTGTGATTTTTGTCACCTCCAGTCTAACATGTGCTTGTCCCATTGTTTTTTTTCCACACCCCTCTGTTGTGTTGTCTTGAATCATTCTTTTTTTTTTCTGCACCTCTGGTTTGCATACCGTCTCTTACCTCTTATATATCATCTCTTTATCTGTTCTATATCTCCCCATGCTTTGTTCTGCTCTTACCCTCGCCCAATCGTGTTCTCACACCCTTTGGCAGTTCGGCGCTATCTTCCTGCCATAACCGTGTGTATCAGAGCCTGGCCAACCTTATCCGTTGGGCAGACCAGGTGATGCTGGATGGTATCGACTTGGAGGACAAGGAGAATGTGGCGTCTGTCACCAGCGTCATCAAAGCCGTGCTGGATGGAGTAAAGGTAGGCCCCTTGGCTGATAGAGGAAATGTTGTGGATGATGTCGTCTACGTCCGCCTGTGGTGTCTTTATTGTAGCAGCCGCTGAAGCGGTCTCTTTCTATGAACAGGAATTGGTGAAGCTGACCATAGAGAAACAGGAGCAGCCATCGCCCACCACCCCGAACAAACCAGCACCACCTGCTACCACAGCAGAGAGGTGAGTGTAAAGGGTGATCTGCAGAATACAAACGCACTCACTCAGACACTCAAAGCAGTTCATTCACTCAGACCGGTCTTATTTGTGCAGCAGCGTGTCATCGGAGATGCCCTTGATAGATCGGGAGCCGGAGGTGTCGAAAAAAAAGACGGCTCCGGCAGCTACTCCCGCAGAGGCTGCCTCAGACATACCAGAAGAGGACGTGGCCCCTCCCAAACCCCCGCTTCCTGAAGCCAAAATGGCAGAGCTCAGGTGAAGATGACACACACTCTAACACCATAATATCAGAGTTTGATCTATTAATCATCTCTATATAAAGAGGATGTAGAATATTACTACTGCGGTACAACCAGTGTTTCCCATACACTGAGTTATTTGTGCAGCCCACCACAATATCAACGTTGACTGCCACATATTGATTTTCTTTTTTTTAACTATTTAAAAACACAATGTCACTTTAACCAGCCCTTTAACCAGCCCAGTTATATTTAAATGGCAAAGAGAAACAGACCTAACATACTTGCTGTTTGGGAGTTCCAGGTGAACTCATTGAAGACATTACTGTATGCTAGCTGTGTGGCAGAGGTTATTTCTTTAAGACTGCAAGGGAAGCTCAGCTTCCCCTAAAATGTCAAAAAATGAATGGTCAAATATGTACTAGTGTGTTAACATTTAATTGACTAAAAATGCATTAGAACACGTTCATCTTGAAGACGAGTTCGTTCAGAATCAGCTACATATAGCAGGTATAGCAGATTTCCTTCTCGTACATTCCTGTAGCGCCACAGTGCATTTCCCTGTTGAAGCCTAGCGTCCGTTGACTTCAATGGGGCTGCTTTGTTAACTGTTTATTTTTTTTCAGTGCTTCGAAACTAGACATTGTCATTGGATAAATGTTGCGATTATGTCCCGCCCACGGACACTCAGTGTCTCTGGGGGTGAATGGAGCAGTGGGCTGGCCTGGACTCCGGGCTTCTGCGTGAAGGTTGGAGGGTCTGTCGAAAGACTGCATCTCCTTTTGATTGACGGCGATTTTGTACTATAAAAAGTTGCCGAAGCTATTCGAGCTCAGTCCCATCGTGGATTTTTCAAGTGTGTTCGAAAGACGAACTGCTGCAACCTATTTCTTGGTATTTGCTTGGTGAAATTGCTAGCCAATTTTCATCATACATTTCATACAATTATACACCAAATTCCTTGTTTCAGTTTAACCTAATTCCCACATTTCCTCCTTCAAGTTTAATATTGTTTTGTTAGATCGTTAGTTCATTCATTCATTCATACAGTAGGCTAGGCTAGTGTTGTAGGTGTGAACTGGCCAGCTAGCAAACTGCACACGATGGCAGACAATGCTAATATTGTCGACCTGATTTTGGTAAAGCCATTTGAAAGTCTTCCTCAAGAGGAGAAACTTAGAATGAAACAGCAGGGCAGATCACCACCTAAGATTGATTTAGTGCAAAAGACAGGACAAAGTAACAGGTCTGTTCAGCTCTCCTGGTATGACAAAGTTAGCTGGCTGACTGGAAGCAATTTTTTTTAATAATAATTTAATAATTTATACTGTTTATTGATCCCCAGTGGGGAAATTACAAAAAATGAGCTTCCCCTTTACGAAAATGAGCTTCCCCTCTTTGAAAGACCAGCAGCCGCCCCTGCTGCGTGGTGATGCCAGGCTTCGGCGCAGCGGGCTGTGGGTTGTTCTCTCCAGATTACATGTAAATCACGCTCTCCTCCCCTCAAACCCCTAAATTAAAAACACATCACAATGCAAAAAAAATATATATTTATATATATTTTTATACATAACTTTTTTTTCCAGTGCCAACCCCCCCCCCCCCCATCAGCCACAACCAAAAATAGACACTAATACTGTGGGAAACACTGGGTGCAGTATTTCTCACTGAAGCTTCCACTTTGATCAAACAGTGCTGAGGAAGTACTGGTACCTCATCCAGCTCTATTTGTTGCCGTCATTAAGTCCTAAAGGTTTCAGAAAGAAATCCTTTCTCAGTTCAAGGTTTCTTTTTTCAGTTTTGTCACCACCCAATGAGAAGACGAGGGCTTGGTGGTGATGATGTGGCCACAGAAAGGTTGTGACCTTTTTGCGCGGTCGCCACCGAAGCAGTGAAGTGTCCATTCTGGGTTTTATTTCTCACAGCCTTTTCACTGTAAACTGAACTTATTTTTAGACCATTCTCCTGAAATGTTTCACAAATATCAAATGAGGAATAAAGAAGGTTTTAAGGATGTGGGTATGGGAAGAATAAGGGGAGTTCCATATACTTCTTTCAATTTCACTGATTTACACCTTTTTGAGTTTGATCCAAAAACATTTGGGTGTATAGTATGTTTTCTTTTCCCCATCATTCCAATCGATCCACATGCTTAAAATTCCAGACTCCTTAAAATCTTTTATTTTTTCACACGTTAGGCTTTAAATATAGCACACTTTTGTTTGTTTGTCTTTTCCTTTCTTACTCTTTTTGCTGTCTCTCTCAATTTGTTTCATCCTTGGTTTCCCTTTGGATTCTGGGAACAGAGCACAGTTGAGTGCTGACGCTGGCCAAAGGAGACCCTCTCAGAAGGAGAAGTATGTTAGCCCATAGGATCATCTGTCTCCATTTTAACATCCCACCCTAGACCCCCATAAAGCTTCTGGATTGGATGAAAGTGTTTCTGACTTGCATGGTTGCATTATCCCAAACTTTGTGTTCTCCTGGGCATTTCCCTGAAGAATTGAACATCCAATCAGAAGACCTTTAAGTGCATGAGAGTGTATGACTGACCTATGCAGTGTCTTTATGCTGGCCTCCATACCATGGTGCCTTGTGTTCCGCTCTTCCGCCATTTTGACCTGGTATTAACTCACTGAATTTAGGTTTGATAAGCAGAACAGCTTCATGTCATAGCTGAGAGAGGCTAACATGAAACACCCTCACTCTCATCTCACTATTCCTCAGGAGGGATGACAATGTGTGTGTTCATGTATTCATACATGGATTTGTGTGTGCATCCTGAGAAAGCGCGTTTTGCGTGCTTGCCAGATTGTCTGTATTGACTTTGCCTCTGGAACAAAAACATCCAACATTCGTGTTATTTAATTCCACTGTTTCTGTTTGCTGTTCTGTAGCCCTCCACCAGCTCTTCCCCCTAAGAAGCGCCAGTCGGCCCCTTCGCCTACACGGGTTGCAGTGGTCGCCCCAATGAGCCGCGGCTCCAGCCTGCCCTGCAGCGTCCACAGACAGGTGGGCGATCATGGTCCATTATTGGACACCTTCAGTTTCAATAAACTAACCAATCAAGAAAAAAACGTGCTAAAGGTCTTTTTTTTTGTGTGTGTGTGTGTGTGTGTGTGTGTGTGTGTGTGTGTGTGTGTGTGTGTGTGTGTGTGTGTGTGTGTGTGTGTGTGTGTGTGTGTGTGTGTGTGTGTGTGTGTGTGTGTGTGTGTGTGTGTACGCGCGCGCAGCAGCAGGACTTTGAGCAGGAGTTCCTTCAGAGGCGTTTTTCTGGGGGGAGCCAGTCCTATGGGGGCGACTCTCCACGCCTGTCTCCATGCAGCAGCATGGGGAAACTTAGCAAGTCTGATGAACAGCTCTCCTCCATGGAGCAGGACAGTGGTCAGTGTTCTCGTAACACCTCCTGTGAGACGCTTGGTAAGGCGCTGTTGACGTGTCATTTTAAACGCAGTACTCCCTCCTGGTTTCCTAAATGTTTTCTACACTGCTCTTTGCTAATAAATAAAGACGGAGGAGCGATACAAGGTTCGATAGGAAATTTGTTGGCGTCAGAGCTTGTCGAATCCTTTAACTATAAGAACCCAACCCTTGACCAAAGTTACAAGCCACACTGGTTGAGGGTTCAATCTGTTTGAAGATTGGAATGTGATTTGTACCTTTTTTATTTATATATTTTTTTTTTTTTCTCTTTACCTTTTCAGACAACACAGAGAATTACGACCCGGATTATGACTTCCTCCACCAGGATTTGTCAGCTGGGGAGAACCTGCCCCCAATACCGGTAGGAGGGTGCCTGAGCCCCCTGCCTGAGTCTCACAGCGAGTCCTCTTCCCCGGTCCCCGGACAGCATCCATCACATCCCCGCTTCAGTGCTCCTCCAGCACAGCAGCAGCCAGAATACTGGACCCCGCAGCCTAATCAGACCAATCCCGTACAGTCCTACCGTGTCAGCGCGCCCCCTGCCCTTCCCCAGAAGAAGCGACGCGGCACCCAGCCTTTCCCTGACGTAGGGTCCAGGGTGCTGTATGAGCGCTACCCCTCCCAATACGACAACTTGTCAGAAGAGGAGCTCCACCCTACACCGCCATTCCCCCTTTTCACACCCATCTCACCCATGCCCCAGACAAATGGCGGCGTGTTCGTCACCCAGTACATAGCCAGCGAGAATGCAGATGTCCCCGCTAGCCCACCACCGCTGCCAGAAAAGAAAAGCAGAAACAGTAAGTGAGGGAAAAGGAGGGGTTGGGGATGTAATGAGAGAGTGTTGAAGGCAAGGAAGAAGAAATAACCTTTAAATGAGATGGCCAGAGTAGAGGGCACTGAGGCAAAGGAAGGGACAAAGAGTCTAATGTAGGGAATAATAAAGGAAGGGATGAGGTTGATTAAGGAAGGGACAGTGGGACATTGGCTGCACTTCGTCATCAGTTCATTGAAGCATCGCTTATGTCAAGGAAATATTCCACTGTAATTAGAGACAGGAAGTGAATACCAGGATGTGCTACAATGGGTCCGGCTCTGGGGGCACAGAGGGCAACATTTGGTCATTTCCTGACACACCTGCTACATCACTTCCTCTCAAGCTACTGTACTATGTCATTCCATACAGTCAGCCCTTCCTGTTAGTTCAAACATGAATCATGCATGATTACATGCATGTATGATTTCAAGTGGACATGGAAAAGACAAGGGTGTTTACCAAGTAGGGATGGTCTGAGACACTTTTGAGGTGCATCATGGGAAATGTAGGATCTAGTGTTTTTGGAGCTTGACCCATACTAGGGACAAAAAGTCGAGATATCTCGGCCTGTGCTGCTTCGATTTTCACCGTTCTTTTTTCAAATATGTCTCTTGTAAGTGTCCAAGTTTGTGGAGGAGCAATACAAAATCACAGGAGTGCCTCTTTAATGAAGATTTCAAAATGGAATATATGAGGACACAATTTACTGCTAAAATAAAGTTCATTCTAGACTTGGTTGCGTTTAAAGTCAGAACTCTAAGCTAAATAAACAATCAATGTTTTATACTCTAATCCACCTCCAGTCCTCCAGTACATGCAGTTTGTGGAAGACTACTCGGAGCCACAGCCCTCCATGTTCTACCAGATGCCACAGAGCGAGAGCATCTACGAGCAGCGCAACAAGCGCTTCCAGGAGGTCTACGGCTTCAACGACTCCTTCAGCAGCACCGACTCAGTCCACGAGCCGGTGCTGCCTCCAGCATTGCCCCCGAAACAAAGGCAGCTGGTAAGAAACCTCTCCATGTGTGCAAGTGTAATGGCATTAACCCTTCTGAGGGACAAAAACCACTTACTGTGATATTGTGCTGTTTGCTATAAACTACCAGGGTTAAATTAAATAAGTGTCTTTTGCAAGTGGGTAGTAGTAAATACTCTGGTTAACTAATTTGGACTGTGTGAGCAAAGCTGTTATTTAAATTCCTCAAATTTAGACCAAAACTTTGAGGCTGTGGACACTATTTATTTATGAGATTATATCTAGAATCACGTGACACAGAGTGTTGCGAGGACAGGGTTTCTGGCACAAAAAACAACCCTCTGTGTTAGAGCTCTGTGCTGGTCCCAGTGTCTTCATGCGTTATGCTGGCTACAAAGGAAAGAGTGGGAAAGAATGCTGATTGCATTCTGGGGCTAAAGTACATTCCAGTGGTAATCCTCATCAATTTTCTCTCGGGCTTCATCCTATCTTGTTATCTCTCTCACCTATTCAACCTCCCCTCCGTACTCTCTCCATCTCCCCATCCTGTAACCAAAGCAGACGCCTGTACGTACACGGAGGTGTTTGGTTGTTAGCGGCAGATAAGACCAGCTTTTATCAGCCCCACATCAGATTGAGTTCACATATCTTAATCTGGGTCGGCGTCAGGGTTAATTGAGACAACTGTCTGACAGAGAGTCAGTGAGTAGAGAGAGGGAAGGGACACGATTGGATAGATCATAGCAGGGCACAGCCCACTGTGATGAGCCATGTGAGTTTGAAAGATTTAAATGAAACCTTTTAAAGGCTCTGACAAATTATTCTTTGTACTACAGAGTGATAGAGAGATATATTCACTATATTCTGCCAAAATTAGAACAATTTTGGTTATCGTTATTTGTCATTACACATTAATACATTTCTTTTTTCTCAATGCTCTTTTTCACTGGTTTGAAGTGGGTGAAGGTGATGACACTTCTTCTGTGCACCAATCCCAGTTCAGCAGCATGTTAGCTGAGTTTTTAAATGATAAAAAAAAAAAAAATGCTACCTTAAGATGTTTTTTTACTTTGATTGTAGCTTATGTAGTTATGAATACTACATTTTATGGATAAATAATTAAGATTTTGCTTTATTTGTGATATATTTCAAACTGGCATATTATGGGTCATGCTAACTTTTCCCTCCCCACCTTCATTGTTGATTCAGGGAAACGAGAACTCGCACAAAACAACATATCTTGGGACAAGTTGCATGAGCCTCGTGCAGCTTTCATGATTACGTGATTTTGGGTAGTCCTCTGGATTTCCCTTAAATGATCACACTGTAGAGCTACAAAAAAACAGCAAAATATTGCATGTTCAGTAGTTGGTCCGTGTGTCTCTCAAAGAAACACACTTGCCTATTTTCCCTCACTAATGCCTGCCATACATATTTGAAGGTGACAAATTGATCTGTGGTTGGCCTAAAGCTGTGTAGTAATGAAGACCGTAAACAGATGACTCTCTCCTCCAGGGTATAGCTGGATGTACAGTATCATAGCCCAGAAAAGAAAATAGACTTTGTGGCTGAGTGGCAGTCTACCCAGGCCACCTCAGAGAGTCTTTCTTTGTCCATTGTCCTCTCTCTGCCACCACAACTGTGTATTTAGAGCCCTGTGCCCAGCTTTTATTTTTATCATTCTTTTGTCTGAGCGTACAGTCGAACTGCACTCATCTCTGCTCCTGCCGCAAGGCCTAATCTGGCCTCATGTTTTGGACTTGATGAGCTCGTGGCCCAGTGGAATAAGCCGGTTTGCCTCCACCATAAACCCATGTTCCAGGCTTACACGCTTTGGCGACTTTACGCAGCTTTGCAAAAAAAAGTAATTTCAGCTGCTGCCTGGATAAGGAAATGGGTGAAAAAAAAAAAAAAAAAAAAATACCCAGAGCAGATCATATTGGCCCTGCTTAAAACGTGTTGTAGTTGGCCTGATTTCTGGAAAGCCCTTAAAGCTCAGGATATTAAAAGAAAGTTTATTGGACTGTCACAGTAGACATAAATGTGTGTGACCTGTACGTGTCATATGCCCTTCTAGTAATTAGGGTTCTCTAAAAAGTCTACCCTCTAACTTAAATGTAGTAGCACTTCAATAGCGGTAGTCTGTTCAGTATTTACTTCCACAGCCAGTAAGCTGATGCTTCGTTCTCAGCCAAACTACCAGAATCCTCCTCAGCTTCCACCACTTCGACTTCACTACTCTGCTGCTGAACTTTGATTAAATCTGCTCTAATTCAGTCTTGCTTACTAGTGTAATCAACTGTCCCCTTTTTTCTTTTTTCTCCCTTAACACCCTGTTTTCCCCTCTTTGCCTTTATAACCCCAATTACTCTTACTCACTTTCTTTTCTACCTTTCTTTCTTCCTCTTTGTTTCCTTCTCAGGCCTCCCACTCTTCCTCCCCCTCTTCCTCCTCCTCTTCTTCTCTCTCCTGCCACCTCCAGCCGTCTGTAGCGGCCATGGAGGAGGCAGGCTCTGGGCTGGGCCTCAGCATGTCCGTTTCTAACTCCTACCTGATTGGCCAAGCTTCCTTGACCGCACCCACGGTAAGTCCCCCCCCCAACACCCCATTCTTGAACCCCATCCCTCCACCTCCATTTCTCCACTCTGGTGTGGGTGCTGTGTGGTCCTGGACTGGTCCAGGGGCGGCTTGACCTGTGTGTGTGCTCCATATGTGATACAGTCTGTTTATCTACCCCTTGCCCCTTTTCTGATGGGGCCATCCCTCAAGGGCTGTGGTCTGGTTGCTGTGTGGTCCTTCATTTTCTTAATCCACCCATCCATGTGTGCATTTGTTTTGACAGTGGAAATTTGTTGTTTTGCTGTGCGTTTCTGTTTAGCTGAGGCATTAGATATGATAAAATGAATGTGTGCTTTGCTTGGTCGTGACTGTGTGCTGTTGCCTTTGGCTAGCCAAGTTTGTGTGTTGCACTGAAGCATTCCTCCACATGACAGGTAATTATTTGACCCTTTCCCTGTTTTCCGTTTGCCTCAGTGAGTTGTGTGTCTGGAGCAGCCCATCTAAATATCACAAGAGACTGTCAGGCCTTTAATTGGGGATTACAACATAGCCCTTTGTTGGCCTAAGTGGAAACGTTTCAACCATCAACCGGTTCTTGTTAATGAATTAGCTTTTAGTTAAACTGTGTTATATTCAATTTAGTTATTGCCTGACCCTGACCCCATAGAGGACCTGGCAATGTGTTACATTGGTTGGGTCAGTATTTTGGGAAAATTGACCCATGGTGACCTGGTGGATCTCCCTCAGGATATCTCCAGTGGAATGCAGCTCCAGATGGACCTGATGGAAAACACATTCCTCTTTTTTCTGCTCCTCTTCTTTCCTCTCCTCCTCCTCGTCTTTTTCATACTCCAGCGCCAGTCGCTGTCCACACACTCTCTGCCTTCTCCTATCTGTCTAGTCTTCCCTCCATCGCCATGCTGTAACCTCCTCCCACACCCTAAATGCACACATACACGTCCACATCTCCCGTTTGTCCGTGGAATGTTTACATTCCTCAACTCCTTGGGACATGATGTGTTGGGGGGGGGGGGGCTGCTTTGCATATGTTGAGTGGAAAGGGCAAGAAAAAGTGTATCTCCCCGTGTGTGTTACTGCTGTTAATATAGACAGTATTTTTTAAAGACAGCTGCTATGAAAAAGAGGAGAGTGAGAGGCCTTGATTTCTCACTGATCATGCGTGTCTGTGCATGAAAACGTGCATGTATGTGTCAGCCGCGCGTGCGCTGTGTTTATCAGTGATCTGTGTACGTACCGCTCTATGCTGGTATTCTGAAACAGGGCTGATATGTGCGACATGTTACAACAGGTTACCACAACCACCCTGCAGACAGGCATCTCCTCAGCTGGCCACACAAGCACATACATACACTCACCACATCTCCTGCCTTAACACATATTTGTTGTTGCATATTTACTGTTACTGGACCTTGCTGTATCTACGTGTTTCCTTGTTGAACATTTCTGTCTTGCCATCTTCCACGTTATGTCACTGGAGAGGTTACTGTTGCCACTGGTCCCAGTTTTGCATTTTTTTTTAGTGTATGTGTGTGCAGTGCATTTCATGTTCAGGCACATCACTCTCACAGTCCAGGCTTTAATGGAGGTGTTGAAGAATGAGGACACTTCTTCCCCCTGCTACTCTTTTTTTTTTCACCTTATTTTTCTATCTGCTCTGTCTTCACCTCTCTGATCCCTTCATTCTGTCTTTTCTTTTCTTTTTCTTTCCTTCTTTCCTTCTTTCCACCAATCACAGAGTTTGGACCAGGTTGCCTTGACCAATGCCACCATTCTGGATGGCAGCGGGGGTGGGCCCAACGGTTCCCTGGCTGGCTCAATGGGCTCTGTTGCTGTCTGTCTTCCTTCTGAGTCTTCTCTCACTGACTCTCTCCACACCTCAGCGGTGAGCTTTCAGAGGATTGATGTCGGAAGCACAGGCAGGATACTCCTATGAACCAGCTCTCGAAGACTGATAATAAAATATGATACTGGACCGCTTCCCTTGGCAGATTGGTTTTAGATTACAGCAGTTTGGTGTTCAGTACTGGTGCTCAGATGATAATACAGTGACTCATTCACTTAGTGGCATCTTGTTGTCATTATCACTGCCCACAAACTGTCTGCTGTCTGATTATTGGTCTTCAAAGAATCCCAGTAGAGCATGTTGCATTGCATGTTCTTTTTGCCAGTAGACACTATTACCTTTACAAGTGACGCACTGTGGTGCCACCTAGTGGTCCTGATGATACTGAGCTGGAAAACATACCGCTCACTGTACACTGCCAAACCTCAGCTAGCCGCTTTCTTTCCTCCTAAGCCACATATTTGCACTTGACGTCTTGTTAGCAAACACTCTGTGCCCCTCTCCGCTCCCTCACGCCTGGGTTTGTGTCACTCCTCTTTTCCTGTAGAGCGAGAGCGCAAATGATGAGGGCGGGGAGGGGGAGTACGTCAACTTGTACTCATCCAGCCAGGCCAATGGGGAGCTGCCTCTCTCCCTCAGAGTAAGTAGCTGACCGCCACGGGTGAAAGGTCAATTCCATTTGCACGTCCCATCACTTCGGGAATATGAATCAATTCAAAATGCGGCGAGGTATTTGAAGTAAGGAGGCCTGTTTGACTGGCAGAAATCACTCGCGGCACTCATCTGTTGCAGTGAGCAGCTCTTAATGATTCATCTCTCGAATTGATGGCACTGAAATGGGAATGTGAATGTAGCCAAACCTGACTGAGCATGATTTCAGGTTCACAGGTTTGCCTGCGAGGGACTTATGTGCTGTTGTTGGTGTCTGTGGAAAAGATGTCCCTATGTATGTTGTTCTGGCTGGTGATTGCTGTCTCTCTGGCTGCACTTCAACTGTAACGAGCATTTAACCTTGTTCCGATGCTACTCCAAAAGGGATTCTCAATGGTTCACTGGTTCTCAATTTTCCAATAACATTCCCCATAACTGCTTATGTGCACCTGTGCATGTTTTACAGTGTGTGGTTGTGCTTGTATTCCCTTGGGTCAATGTGTACATTCATGGTGTATTTGAAGTATGTTTGGGTTGTATGCGAATGTATAGTGAGTTCAAAAGAAACAATGTATGGGTGTGGGATTGTATTTGTAGCTTTACATTTGGTGCAGTTTCAGTGTGAGTGAGTTCCACCCTCTGGTGTTTTTCTGTTTTGGGTCTCATCTGTTGGGGTTTTCCTTGCTAATACTGAGGTAAAAGTTACATTTTACCCATCAGCATAAAATACTTTGTAAACATAGTGGTATAAACATTTTGTGCATCCATCCTCCCATCCATCCTCCCTTTCACTAAAAGGGTTGCATGCACTGATGGTTCATACGATCTCATTAATAGCCAGCCTTCTGTCACTGCATGGAACCATTTACCATGTAACCTACAGTACACATGCTGATAATTGCGTTTCCCTCCATGATTAGGAAACCATCACAGCTGACAATGTACTTCAAGACCCCACCCCTCAGATGCCTAAGACCAACAGCAAAGAGGCTTTGGACAAGGAAAGGTAAGGGTCATAATGTTTGCATCCTGTAAATGATATACGCTGTGCCCCACTTCCATACTACATGGTACCTGTGTACAGGCTACTGTTTTTGAAGTTAGTATATGAAAAATCAGCATACAAGAAATTATGAAATAGCTGTCAGATGTCAATCAAACTGCCACAAAGTCCTTCAAAGCTTCTCTGTTCCCTCTGCGGAGAATAGTGAGACTGACTATTTACAGAAACACAATTTGAGTTTACTATATTTTGTCACTTTTCCAGTGTAAACGCACAACGTACTTAAACGTTGCTTAAAATGAGTATGTAGTAGTGCTACAACTGATGACCATTTTATTGATTAAGCTGCCAATTTGTGAAAAAAAACACACTTTTATTTTCCAAAGCCCAAGTCATAAACGGTCCAAACCCCAAAGGTATTCAATATATGACAACGAATCAAATCCTCACATTTGTGAAGCTCACACCAAGAAATGTTTTAACAAATAATCGATTATCAAAGTTTCAGCTCCTGAATGCAGTATGGCTTTGGAACACAGCTATAGTCAGCGGTGAGGATTTCTTTGCTGATAAGTGTGTGTGTGTGTGTGTGTGTGTGTGTGTGTGTGTGTGTGTGTGTGTGTGTGTGTGTGTGTGTGTGTGTGTGTGTGTGTGTGTGTGTGTGTGTGTGTGTGTGTGTGTGTGTGTGTTAGGAGGCAGAAGTCAACAGAGTCGGCTGGCAGCGATGAGGAAGACGTGGACGAGCTCTCCCTCATTGACCACAAGGAGATTATGAGCAGGATAACACTAAAACAGGAAGTAAGACAACCACCACTGCTGATGCTGTGTACTGTTTTTAGAAATCTGCTGTGACACAAGCAGCACCAGCATACAAAGCCCATTTTATCCTGTTAGTCCAGCGCAGGCTAAAGGTCACTGTGAGTCACTCAGATGTAAAATCAGATCCTGAGATGCACCACTGATGGCCATTGCTGCCCTCTGGAGTTAAGTATCTGAAATTACAGAGCTGAAATTCCCAAACCGCCCTCCTCCTACACCACCTCCTCCTTTGTGCTGTGTGGTGCAGTCTGACAGACAGATGTGTGAAAATCCTCCACTCTGCAAGGTTAGGGGCAATGTGACAGCAATGATTTACAAAAGGACATAGGGATGGGAACAGAAATGGGAGTAGGGAACATTCATACCCTGTGATGACACTTAGAGCTGTTACAGAAGATATATTGCAGTGGTGGGGCTTTTATCATATACAAGTCTGACTTTTTCTTCGTCATCAGAGGAGCTGGTGCAGGACAGGGAGGGTGGGGAGGGGGGGGGGGGCAGAGAGAAAATAACGGGCAGAAAAAGGAAAGGTGCAAGCTACATTTTGGACTAGACTGCATCAGCCCACATCAACTCTAACCACTCGTTTCCTCTCCTGCTTTGAATCTCATCCCCCTCTTTCTAACTCTCTCTGTCTGTTTTTTGTGCCTCGCTTGCTCTCTTTAATTTTCCCAGAATGATGATGGCCCTGATGTTCGTGCTGGATCAGGAGATATTCTATTAGTCCATGCTACAGAAACCGATCGCAAAGGTACAGTACAGAACACATTAGGACTTATGCTCACCCCGTGTGTTTGTTATGGACAGCTGAGTGTGTTACTGGGCTTCTGGGTCACTAGCACAGCTTTGATGCTTGCTTGACAATCATTTTATACTCAAATAAAGATTTGTTTTTATTTGTAAAGTGGGATTCTGTAGTTTGACTGATGTGTTATTACTTTTCTAATCTGCTCATCTGAGTGGCGTTTAAAAGCCTCAGTCTCTCTCTGGTTCAGCTATTTGAGAAGTGTCAGTCTGGGGATGTATCCTTCACCTTTGATGATGTGTTTTCAGTTAATTGGGAACTCTGGCTGCACTTCAACTGAAATATATGTTGCTTTTTTTCTTCTTCTGTTTTTGCTTGACAGATCTTGTTTTGTACTGTGAAGCCTTTCTAACTACGTATAGGACTTTTATAACCCCCGAGGACCTCATTAAGAAGCTACACTACAGATATCCTTTTGAAATCACTCAACATGTAACTGAGCTCAATCGCTATTTAGTTTTTAATCCTTATTTACCAAGAAAAGACTTGTTTGCTCTCACTCGGCTCTTTCACAAACTTCTTTACAAACCTTTATAGATGGAGACCTCCAGTGCAACTGTAATGCTCCACTGATAGATACTGAAGTCTAGATTACTACTGAAAATATTGGTGCTTTTTGTGATCGTGTGCCTTGCTTGATGGTACCTCAAGAGAGCAAGTACCATGAACTTTTCCCTCCTTGATTTCCCCTCATGATGTAAAAAGCTGGCTCTCCAGTAGCAAACTTCCATGTGTAATGTTTTGTCACTGTTGTTAGCTAGCACGACTCTTCTTACTCCATAGAACTGACAGTGATTGCTATGTTATGATGTATTTTTTTACATGCAATAAAGCTGAAAGAGACCTACATTGCATAAAGGAAACAACCGTTGTTGTGCCATGACATGGTTCCCTAAATTGGAGTCTTATTTTATACCCTAATATTTTATAAAAAAAAAAAAAAAAAAAAGTCAACGCATTGTTTTTTTAAACTTCACACATCTTGTCTCATCACCTGATGAAGCATCATATACTGTATGTGCAAGAGCTTTTTAGTTTAACATGTAATTGTATTTTGTATTCCACATGTAGCATTGTTTTCTTTGTCCTTGACCACAAAGCACATACACTAGGTTCTGCCACAGCCCGGACACCTTCAAGAAGCGAGTCAGCAAGAACACATTCTTTGTGCTGGTTCGTGTGGTGGATGAACTGTGGTGAGTAGGAAATCTGGGGAAGACCTTTTGTAAGCGTGTGTGGCGCTCCTCCTCAGGGAAATATGTTTCCAAGTATATGGAGAAGAAACTTGGTCTCTCAGTGAATCAATGAATAAAAGCATATGTGTATGTTTAGAAACATGGATGTTGCTATTGTGTTAAATAAGACTATGTCTATGCCATTATTTTTGGTAGATATTTTTTAAAGAAATGTATTCCAAATGTACTCCAATGACCAAGAAGAAAATTCAAATCCTATTTCTGCTGGACAAATTAGGTTATTATATATGTTTCTGACTTATTGTGAAACATCTGATAGTATTACCTTTACTGGTTTCTAAAAACAAGTCAAGTAAAACCATCTGAGAAGGGAACACACTCATACTAACTTGTAAGGATGGGTCGCAAGTAGATATTGCTTCGCTTTAAAGGTTCATAAGCCAAGAAAAGTTAGGAACCAGTATGCTCAGAGATGCTTGTTATTGACACCTGTAGGCAAACTGTATCGTGTAAACTCATGAATGATTGATTTGATGCTGGGTTATAACGGTAACAGTAATTCTTCAGCCATGTTACCCTACAGACATTGAATCGCAGCCTTACATAATGTTTATTCGAACTCACTCATCCTAAGAGCTTTACTTTTATCGTTCTGCCTACAGCTATAACCAGGGAAATATGTCCCTAGTTCTGCAAGAGCATCTGGAGATCGGTCTCTTTTGTTCCAAAACTCCCTTTTTAATTTACTCGTTATGGTCATAACCGTGCACGTGTGGTCATCAACCAATTTAATGACTTCCTTCTCTCCTCGGTTTACCCCATCCAAAATGTAATCATTCTCTTCCCCCGTCCTCCAGCTTGGTGGAGCTGACAGAGGACATCTTGAAACAGCTGATGGACCTGGTGTTCACGCTGGTGTGCAATGGCGAGCTCAGCCTCGCCCGTGTGCTCCGCAAGAACATCCTGGATAAGGTGGAGCAGAGGAAGCTGCTGCGCTACACTAACTCCCTCAAGCCGCTCGCTGCCCGGGGGGTCTCTGCAAGGTACTGTGGGGGTCAAGGGTCTGCTTTTTCCGAGACTGGTATGGCATGCAGGGATAGTAAGTGTAATGTAACGCTTCATTTAAGCCATTTCTGGCTCCGCACCTTTGAGGCGAACAGACAGTGTTTTGTTTATCGCCTGCTGGAATGGCCTTTAAACAGCTATTCTCTAGTACGCTATGCTTTATTCCCCAAACTGTGGCATTTGATTCTAGTCATGTAGCTACGTAATTTACACGTTACCATAAAATCTTAAAATACTTTACTCATACAGAAATGTACAAAAACATCCAATGTTAAAACCAATTTTTCAAAATATTCTTTTCCACATACTTTCATCTCAATCTGACACTCTGCAAATTGATATCGTACAGCCTGACACCAAGATTTTATTCAACCCATCACGCACAGTGTGACATGCAATTAACTTACACAGTCGTTGGGGTGGCATGGATAACCCTAACTAATTTAGTTAAAAGATGAAAGATGAAATTAGTTAGTATTCCATAGCAAAGTGAGATTTAAACTCTTGGGTTCATTTTTTATTTTACAACATGACCAGACTTTCTGTGAAACCATTTAGCTGCGCCACAAGGAATTGCCATGGTAGGCTGTCAAGTTGAAGACATCACCTAGTGTGTGTGTGTGTGTGTGTGTGTGTGTGTGTGTGTGTGTGTGTGTGTGTGTGTGTGTGTGTGTGTGTGTGTGTGTGTGTGTGTGTGTTCCGTGTGTGTCCGTGTGTGTGTGTCCGTGTGTGTGTGTCCGTGTGTGTGTCCGTTCGTCCTAACAGGCCTGGAACTCTACATGACTTCCGCAGTCATGAGATCGCCGATCAGCTCACTCTTCTTGATGCTGAGCTCTTCTATAAAATTGAGGTACAGTGGCTTAATTGTGTCAGTCCCCCCAGTATGTCGACATTGACTGTGTTTTGAGCTCTATACTAACTATAACTCTGTCCTGCTCTCCTTCAGATTCCCGAGGTGCTGCTCTGGGCCAAGGAGCAGAATGAGGAGAAGAGTCCGAACCTGACTCAGTTCACAGAGCACTTTAACAACATGAGCTATTGGTGAGGCCGAAAACCACAAACGTCATGCCGTCACATCTCGCTCTCTGTCGTTGGCATTCATGGCTTCCTTCTTATACCATCTTGTTGTCACCACGCCGTTTATCTCTCTTTATCCTGTAGGGTCCGCTCTTTGATAATTCAGCAGGAGAAAGCCCAAGACCGAGAGAAGCTGCTTCTCAAGTTCATCAAGATAATGAAGGTTAGTCACATAACACTTAGTCTATATCCACGACGAAATACTTCCAGAATTGCTCCGGTGCCCGCCGGAAATTCTGCCGGATGACTCTGACTCTTTGCGTTGGAATTTTAAACTCCGGTGGATTTATGAGGACTATGGTTAACTTCTCCTCAGATCTCTGCAGGGTAAATCCAGACAGCTAGCTAGACTATCTGTCCCATCTGAGTTTTCTGTCGCATGACTAAAACATCCCTTGAACGTACACGTTCCACCAAAACAAGTTCCTTCCCGATGCTATTTAGCAACGGCACCGTGGCTCTGTCCGGCACTTAGCGCCACCCACGACGATTGTGATTGGTTTAAAGAAATGCCAATAAACCAGAGCACGTTTTTCTCCCATCCCGGAATGCTGTGTGGACTAGCCAGACCTTCCTCCGCAGTGCTGTCGAGGAAGGTCTGGCAATGTGAGACTAGCATAATACTTAAATATCTGAATTGTCATGTTAATTTCCTTGTTGTTTAACATTTATACAAATCTCTTACCACAGCACTTAAGAAAGTTGAATAATTTCAACTCCTACCTGGCAATACTGTCTGCCCTGGACTCTGCCCCCATCAGGAGATTGGAGTGGCAGAAACAGACCTCAGAGGTAAGAGGATTACAATGTTAAGTATCAGCATGTAAGAAAAGCCCAACGATGGTGTCGTCTCTGAATCTACACACCTACTCTCAATCATTACAGAGCAGTATCACGATTGTTTATCACTATTCTCTTACATCCCACCATATTTTTTTCCCAGGGATTGGAGGAATATTGCACGTTGATTGACAGCTCCTCCTCCTTCCGAGCATACAGAGCTGCTCTGGCTGAGGTGGAGCCTCCATGCATCCCGTACCTGTAAGTGAACGAATGTTTGAGCTCGTACAAATGTTTTATCGGACACCCACAACTTGACATGACTCCTCCCTCTCCCAGGGGTCTCATTCTGCAGGACCTGACCTTCGTGCACCTGGGTAACCCTGACCTCATTGACGGGAAGGTCAATTTCTCCAAACGCTGGCAGCAGTTCAACATTCTAGACAGCATGCGGCGCTTTCAGCAAGTGTAAGTCCACTGGGAAACATGCAGGGTGCGATTTGCCGGGGTTGGGTGGGATTTTCCCCTTCCTGGTCTATATATCCCTGCCTCTGCTGGTTTATTTTTATCCCAGGTGGGGACAAAATGTATCTCACCCCTCAAAGTGATCAATGCTACTTCACCAATAGACCATTATATACCTAAAATAGAAGTATTTTAAACGAAGTCAAGCGCTGTAACGTGAACGGTCTATAGTGCGTTAAAACGATAAAATCCGAGCGGCAGTTGCTAGTTGTTTAGCAGCGACAGAGCTCCGTGACGCCAGCTACAGAGCTCCGTCATATCAGTGGCGGTTGGTAGACGTGTTGACCCGGCTACAGGCACCGCCCGGTAATGGTCCTTTTTAGGGGCCATGGTAGTTTAGCCGAGAAAAGTGAGCGTGATGCTGCGGCGACGACAGTTTAAGTTGAGGCACCAAAATGACTAGTTAAGTTTAGGAAAAAGATTGCGGTTTGGATTAAAACACTCCTGAGGAACGGACACGCGTTTCCTTGGTGAAAGCATTTTGTTTTTGTGCTTTTAAAGCGCTGTGTTTTATGGGGAAACCACATTGTGCCATTTCATTTTGAGATTATTTTCCATGAAGTTCATAAACAAGTGTTTTGGCATGCCTGGCCGAGTGGCGCTATCCATGGTATTGGAAGGACGTTTTAATTCTTGCACGTTTTTGTTTTGTTAGTGATCACCCCCCCCTCCTCACAAATCGCACCCTGGCTATATGTACAGTATGATGAAAAGATACACATTCTTGGTCTTGATTTATCATTAGAAAGCTTTGTTAACGTTAACCAAAGTAATAAAATGTCATTTTGTTTGCCACTGGCAGGGAAATGCAACGGATGCCCACTTTGTTTTTCATTCAATTTAAATATCCTAAAGCATCGCTGACATCTCCACCATGGGCTGTTTGTTTTCTCACTAATAAACTATTGCATTAATCAAACCTCCACCTCTTTTCATATCAGGCATTACGAGCTAAAGCGCAACGAAGACATTGTCTGTTTCTTCAACGACTTCAGCGACCACCTGGCAGAGGAGGCCTTGTGGGAGCTGTCGCTGAAGATCAAGCCCAGGAACATCACCAGGCGCAAGACGGAACGCGAGGAGAAGACATAGGGCCCTGTGGGCCTCCGAGACTGACCTCCAACTGTGCTTCATGACACTAACTCCACTTTACTACAGACTGAGAGAAAGACGAATGGAAGCGAATAGAAACTCACTGTGGGGTGGGGATGCAGAACGCAGAACAAACTACAGACGACTGAAGCGTGGCCAAGGTTTACAAAAGAGCTCGGCTGCTCTGGGAGATTATAATTGGGATAACTGTGGCTCCGTTTAGACGGAGAGAGATGCAGTGACAATAGGTGAAACAAGAGGAAGCCTGGTGCTAAGGAAGAGTGAAGAATCACACAGAGCGGACAGGGAGACTCTACGGAAATAACCAAAGTCTGTTCCCTGGGCTCTCTGTTTTAGAGTGGAGCTGTTGCGTGCGTGTGTGAGAGATTGAGTTGATGGTCCATCACTCTCCCGAGTTGCTCCTTCCTCTTCCTTTGTATGTATGTGCCATTTGTTGGTCATCTTCTGCAACCCTCTCCTTGACCCACGAATTCCCCTCAAACAGAACCTCGAGAGCGGCCCGCCCTGAACTGTGACGTTGACACGCAGGCTGCAGACCCTGGAATCGGCTGGGGATTTGAACTCGTAAGAGAGGATGACCATTAAAGACTGGAACCTATGCGTTTGTTTTGAAACATTTTGTGTAAGAATCATGTATGGTTATGACATGTATTATATACTGCTCCTTTTTGTTCTTAAAAAGGATGTTTATGCTTATGAGAAGAGCTTAGCTTCTCCCAAGTGCCATACTTATGTGCACTAAAAAAAGCAAAAGCAAAAAAAACACAAAAAAGATAAATTACTAAAGATGCTGTGATCTATGTAAGTCATACTGAATCATTGTGTGCCGTGTTCAAGTGTAAAGAACCATCAGGCAATCACAATCATGTCCCAGTCATGTCAGTGTGTGAAAGTGTTTGTGTGTGTGACTGAAGTCCTCAGTGACGTGTGTGTGTGTGTGTGTGTGTGTTTGTCATTCAAAAATGTGCTGTAGTAAATCATTTTGACTCCTTTTTGGGATAATGGTCGACACCAACACATCACACTGTGCTCTCAAACTCCAATAAAACAAACAGCTCTGTTTCTATACACATTGTGTTGGTTTAGACGTTTCATTTTCACTGTCAAAACTCAAATAAGACTTTTTCTATTTGTTTTACAGAATGGTCAGCGACAAATGGACTTCAGAAATATTAAGGCATGTATTCAACTTTAAATAATTAAAAGGAAGCACTCCATAACAATCTAGGTGTAACACTACTACACCACACAGTCATCTGGGCTAAATTGATTTAAATAAATTAAAACAAACCAGGATATAATATAATCTTAATTAAAGCTGGGGTAGGCAGTTTTGTTTTTTTTCTTCTTTGGCTTTAAAAATCCCATAACATTTCAGCATGTTGTAATTCAAGTGGTCTGAGAGAACTTCTGCACTTCTCTTGGCTCTGTTGTCAGGCTTTAGAAAAACTAGGCAAACGTCTAGCCCAACTAGACGTTGGCCAATCAAAGGTCATTTCAGAGAGAAGGCGTTCCTATTGGCTGTTCTACAAACGCAGGTGCACGTGCACATCCCTTAAGATGGTGAAGGCCTAAACTCAGTAGTGAAAAATCCTGCAGAAAAAGCTGCTATTACAGCATTGGCACTGCCTACACTGCAACGCAATTGGACAAAAAAGTCAAACTGACCTATCAAAGAGTCTGAAAGAAAGACAATGGATGTAAGAAAGCACTTGGCAATATCAGCGAAGCGTTTCAGGGCTTAGGACAGTGAAGGGAGAGCTGCAGGACAAGGGCTGTATTTTTGTCTTTCCCATTAAAAACTGCCTACTCCAGCAACAAAAAAGCAGATAGATATAAATACAAGGTCAAAGTGCAAAAGCATGACTGTAATTAAACATTTAAATAACACTTCCTACCGTCAAAGATATTAGCCCCAATCTCAGTAACCGGTCATTTGACCACAGTTAACACGGGAAAAGTCAAACTATCATGGAAGACTGTTACATGTGAAAAGCATAAAAGGTCCAGTAGTATAATGCTTATGCAACAATTATTACAGTGAATTATGAGGTTGCAGCACTGAATATTTGTAAAGTAGGATTGTGGATACTTTAAAAAAAAAAAACACTGAGGGGGAGACTGGCATCACAGGTGCTGACCCATCCGGCACAAAATCAGTAGTAGCAATCCCAACGTGAAGCTTATATTCACAGTCTGGACACATCGGTCCACCCATGCATCCACGCAGTCTCAGTGAGGCCGACAACTGGGCTCCAGCAGGACCCTCTTTCCTGCAGGATTGCCAGCTCCGTTCTGCAGGTCACCCTGCTCAGAAATGGCCCGTTTGAAGCCTCGCGCGTGGCTGTTAATGGACGTACGCCATTTGCAGATTTCCCCGTTCAGTATGTCTTGGATGTGCTGTACGATGAGGTTGATGGCCACTGGTGAGAGACGGGATTTGTCATGCTGGAGAAATTAGCAGAAAAGCTTCTTAATTGGGGAGAAAAACAAAACCACTTACCCATATTGTCAACCCCCCTTGGAATGATGACATCTGCATACTTCTTTGTCTGAAAGAGAACCAAATGTCTTAAGGTATGTTGACAATGGTTGGGCACTGTAAAATAGGCACACAATCCGTGAAAGCCATCATCATACTTACAGGCAAACAAAACTCTTCAAAAGCAGGCTTGACAAATGTTGTATACTGCGTGAGAATCTGCTCCAGGTCTCTCCCTCTGGTCATGTCTCGGAGAACTACAGGAAAATGAAGTCAAATTATTGATATACTGTGACAACGTTTGAAATATTTTGGGTGAGGGAGACATCAAATACCTCTGCGAGACAGTCTGACGTCTGAATCTGTGTCCACAAAAAGCTTCATGTGAAACATATCGCGCACTTTCTGGGGGTAGAAGACCAGGATCCCCTCAAAGAGGACCACGTCTGCTGGGTAAACTGTGATCCTGTCTTCCAGCCTGGAAGTAGACACACAGTGTTCATACGGAGGCAATGTTGATGACAATTATTAGTTCAGGGGGAAAAAAACGGAAAGAAGAAGATTTGTCATCAGGGCTAAATCAAAGTGTAATGCTTCCTTCCTTCCTACCTGGAATGTGTGACAAAGTCATACGTTGGCACTTCAACCACCTTTCCCTCCACAATGTCCTTTAAGGTTTTGTACATGAACTCGGTGTCAAATGCCTCTACAAGACATTAAACAGAAACATTTTTAAATCCATGCAGTGCACGCAGCATGTAAACAATATACTGATAGAGATATACATAGATAGATAGATAGATAGATAGATAGATAGATAGATAGATAGATAGATAGATAGATAGATATCAATAAAACAGATCCATAATGATCAGCCAATGCAGGCTTATCTCATGCTGGTGCATATGAAGGAAACTATTAAATCAGAAATGAATACACATGCAGTGCATGCTTTAGAACACACGTGTCAAACTCAAGGCCCGCGGGCCAAATCCGGCCCCTATATACATACGACATTTTTGATGCTTTTTCCAAACGTTTTTAGCATTTTCTTTGTAATTTTTGTCGACCAAACTGTAAGTGAGAAGACTATATGAAACATGCAATAATACAGTCAAAGATATTTGATTTTTCCCATGACATGAAAGCAATAAACTATATGTCTGGCCCTTGATGTGATTCTCATTTTCTAGTGTGGCCCTTAGGGAAGTTGAGTTTGACACCCCTGCTTTAGAATAACTTCTTGAAGTATTTTGGAAAATGTATTATCACACAGCTAAGCATTAGCAAACTGTCCAGGAAGCCGAAGCCCCAGTGTTAAAGATTCTTTGCAGCAGCATGTGTGTTGGCAGAGTAGCATGTACTACTAGGGAGATGTTATATAGATCTGTTATGCACAAGTATTTCTTGAATACCCCGTCGTTGTTAAATATATCTTTGTCACTGCAGTTTGACAACCACATTTTAAGATGACTTCCTCCAATTCCAGGCGTGACATTTGCTGAAACATGTGTAATCCACACCGGAATAACCGCTGAATAAATTGACATAATTACATGATAACAACATGCAAAACAAAAATAAATCAACAATAGCATTGGTTGGATATTACAGGTGCACTTGTTATAAGTCTTTAAACCCATAGAGGTGTGTGCTATTGTGAAGAAACTAGACCGGGAAAAAAAAAGACCACTCTGTAGCCTGGGCCTACCTGGGTGATCAAAGTTGTATTGGCCCTTCAGTGCTTTCGCCTTTTGCTCTAGAGTCAGGACTCTGTAGAAGCTGTCCTGGCTTATAATCGCCACCTTCCTCTGGCGGTGGTCCACCTTGTTCTGGCCCAGGAGCTCCATGATCTTGGCGCAAACTGTTGACTGAGGCAGACAACTTACTTTACTCAGCTACTGGTATTTATGACTTATCATGATGCTTTATTTACTAGATTAAACTAGCAAAGACAAGTTAAATGCAGCTTGTGTTAATGTCCTGAGGATCTGTGACCTTATCAGCTGACTCTCGGTCTGGTATTGCGAGGGAATAGACAAATTCTTTTACAGCAGACAGTTAGCTGTGTGACGCTCTTTGGTGTAAAGGTCATACACAAGTGTTGGTAAGGAGAGTAAATATTAGCAGAATAGACAATGCAATGACTGTTTTAGTGTGTTAAAGAAATGTTAAGAAAAGGCTTAGCAAGAGGGGCGTGCCAGCTAGTTTGACAGTTTGATAAATGCTAATGTTGGCGCTTCTAGCATATTAAACTAAACTAGCTAAGCTACTCAGGATGCTAATTTCCGTAGTCGGGAGATCCTCTAGCTAAAAAAAAAAAAAAGGACAGACCTTGCCGCTGGCGGTTCCTCCGCTGACGCCTATTAGAAAAGGGTGGTGTCGAGGCCTCTCTGCCTCGTCTAGGGCTCCGAGAGCATCCATCACAGTACAACAGTTCACTGCAGAACTCTAGATAACTTGACTCGCCCGCTCTAGCTATGCTATCTGTAGCAATAACAAGCGCCGTTCTCGCGAGAACTAACAATCTCAGCCGAAGTGTCATATAAAATAAGATTAATAGCCAAGTACAGATACACGGAGCGGAACTTTATTAAATATTTAGATAAAATACAATACATTATTATTACATATGCATTATCAGTTATTCACATATACAATCTGTTTCTGAATATCAATCAAATTTTGTCACATGAAATCATACGAGGTACAATTCGAGAAAATATGACTTATATGATTATTACCTAATATGAATTTAGTACGAATAGTTTTAATACCTGTCTTTAAATTGTTTAATTTAAAATCAGTTAGCTGGAATTATAGTTCTATCCTCTGATATTAAAAGCTATCGAAGATTTGGTTTTTTATAATGGAATTTAATTTCAACATCTTACAATATACATGTACAGTATAAACACAGCATTATTGTTTTTCTGGGTCATTGTCTGATTTCTCGGTGTCTTCACCATGTTGTGACTTGTCTTTGATAGATTCATCCACCACAATCTCCAAAGCGGCACTTCCTTCAATCCTCTTTACAGTCTCTCCTTTGGCAGCAAGGATTTCCTCAATATTTCTAAAGGGTAAAGCAACACAGCACATGAGTCATTCAGAAATATACTGTACGCAGTTATTGGTAACTCTTTAGACGCCAATTTTCTGTAGTGCATTCTGAACAGTGTGTGCTCCTTAGACATGTTGCACAGGTGTTGTTTGGCCACCTAAACAGTATTTTGTGATTTTCATTTTCCTGGAAACTTGCACCCTTTGTCCAAACCAAAACTGGGGATCTGTCTCACCTTATACCTCCCAATAAAGTGCATGTTCCACTTTACTTCTCATCTGACTCAACTTGAATATTCTTTTAAAAGAGATGTTGCTGCTATGTTAAACACTGGCTATATATGTCAGCCAATAATAATTAACAATACATTGTAGACCAGAAATTCCAATATGTTTGAGGTCATTTACAAACACTCGCTATAACAGAATTTGTCCACCAGAGGGCACTGACACATTTATTTTCCAACTGTCACTCTCAAACTGTTCTCAAAAATGTTCACATTATTATTATGTGTAAAGAAAAAACAGTTGATACATCAGGGTCTACTCTCAAAATATTGATAACACCAAAATAATGCTTGACTAGGGGGTATTAAAGTCTGAGACTGTGAGCCTAGCTTAGACAATGCTTGAAAAAAGGGGGCCCTCTTAACCACCCCTTGTTTACTTGCTTAATGCGCTCAATTCCTGGATGCTTATTAGATCATGATTATGTTATTTAATCCCATTGACACTCAACGATTGAGTCAAGATAGCCAAACCAAATCACACAAATTTAGGCTATTCTGTGTGATCTTGGTTCTTTTGATAAGTAACGTAATAACTTTTGTAACAGTCCCCTCCTGGGGGTACGTATCCCACTTTTAAAACCACTGTGCTAGATGGTTGGATCCATTAAATTGCATGAGTTAGCATAAAAAAAGGAACATGTGCGACCAAATTACTTTGAATGGTTATGTTTTGGATGCTGTTATGAATCAATCAATGTTCAGAAGTCCAAAGCACCACCAACCTCTTCCCTTCCAGGTCAGAAAACCAGCTGAGGTTATCAGCGATGATATGGTGATTCTTACATCCTGGACATGTCACAATCACAACACCTTTGTGATAAGCCAGCTTGGATATCGTCTGCGTGGACCTGGTAGAGCAAACCTGCAAAAATAATGATACAGCCTGCATGTCAGGTATTTGACTCAGACACATATCACAACAAAGGAAAATAGACCGAGACCAGCACAACGTTTTGGAATTTCAAGATGAAATCATTTTAACATTTGATTAAATAAACAGCAGAAGAAGAAAAACACTGGTATTGGCACCTTGCATGTGTAAACGAGTCGATAATGTTTTGACTGGATCTGCCCAATAGCGTCACTTCTGATACTCTGTGAAGTGGAGAACTGTCTAGAACTGCTAAGATGAGCTTCACATCTGTCAGCAGGTAACAAAGTATGACCACCACGCTGGTCCTGTGAGGAGAGAAGCCCCGACCTGGATGTGGTCGTCGGTGGTCCTGGACGACGACAGTGGAGCACAACACAGAGTCCAGACGGCGCTGAACGACTGCGAGAACAGCGAAACAACCGGCTGACCGCCAGCATCGTCCTCAGAGAATCGGACGGACGTAACATTTCAAAACATTTCTGTAAAAGCAACACGACAGGTGAGGTTTTTAAGTACATACGCGCATGGATGTATACGTTACTAGCGATTTCATCAACATGTTGTTTGTCGCGGGCTGGTGACGTCATACATGTTCTTTTCAAAATAAACTTTATTGACAAATTGTTCTTAAAACAAGTTAAAGGTGAGAGGGTGTTGTTGCAAGTTGTTTGGATAAAACTAATCAGTAGTTAACTCTTTTTAGAGTTAATGCCATTCTGTGAATATATTTACCTATAGTTTGTTTAGTTGTGAAAAGTAGCTAAGGACATTTACTCAAGTACTGTAATGAAGTTTAATTTAGAGGGATACTCTTTAGTATTTCCGTTGTATGGTCGGAGCTGAACCAGAAACTGGACATTTGCCAGGCACAATAAAAAAAAAAAAAATTCATCCCCATATTCTTGTCAATTTAGTTTGGCCATCTACAAATATATGACTCTGTTTTGTGGTGTGTTATTATGAATTTCTGAATCACAGTCAACCGATTTGTGTCCAGTGGTGAAATAGGCTACTTTGGTAATGGACATCATAATTGCAGTCTCTCTTATCAGTAGTCCTCAGTGATGGAACACTGAGCACAGTGAATGCCAATATCAGTGGTAGAATAAATTCCAGGTCAACCACATAGTTAATTGACTTCTTTTGGAGATGATACAAAGGCAAGAAAATTAAACAGTACAGCTAATCATGTATCTTTATCAGCTAAGAAGACAACATTGAAATTATGTTCAAATGAGGTATAAAAAAAGATGACTGTGACTGTATCCTGTATTGATATCTTTATTGTATTGAGTTGTGCAGAGACAGTTATCATCACCTCGTTGTCTGCCAATGCTTTAGAGGCAAAAGGAGAACATACATTTATAATAAAACAACATTCACCATTGTCCTAACTGGCTAAGGCCAAGGCTGCTGCAGGATTGCAAAGCTGAATTGAATGGCACAAATCAGTGCAAATGACAAATTTAGTGAGCTGGTGGTGACTGAGGGGTATGTTGCTTAATCTTGCTCAAAGGGGTGGGCTGAGCTTGTTTAGGGGGAACTGCAGTCAGTCTGAAACTGGAAGCCTCCCAGTGCTGACACACTGCCTCTGAGTCCATGTGCAGGTGTTGTGTGCTGTATTGTGTGTCTGTGTTATTGACTGAAATGTATCCTTACAACCTGAACAAAAAAGCATGTCAGCATGAGGCTAACATGTATTACTTAAGGACAGAATAAATATATTTTTCGTTAAACAAGAAAAGGTGAGACTAACAAATGACAAGAGGTGGGGTATACCTTAAAACACAAAAACAAAAACATTAAAACATTGTAAACCTTACATGCCATGCTTTGGAAATACTGTAGTTATGTGCATGCCAATATAGAAAATTCAATTTGATTAACTGTAGAGGATTTATAAATATCAAAAAGTTATAAGGCCACTACGAAGTAGTATACTTTTCATGAACCTTTATAGTGCAGCAGTTTACGGAATTGCAATATAACTATTCATCTGGTGTAACGGTATTGCACAAAACTGAGCTGCAACATTGAATAAAAAAATAAAACAACCACCTGTATCACCAAAAAGAGAGGGGTAAAAGGGTTTAAAAAAACGCTGGAAAAAACGGTTTAGTATTACTAATTCGACATCTGTGAACATTTTGTTTGCCCATAACAATCAAGCAATTATACAATAGATGTCCAATTTAGATTTCTTAAAATTATTAGAGATTTTTAAAATACGACACTTTCACCGTGCTTTTATTTTGAAGGCAGCTCTGTACTTCCGCCAGTCTCGTGCAGCAGCAGTTGTGTCAGACTGAGAGCCGACAAATCCATTCGGCTCAGTGAGCATTTCTTCTCCGTCACTGTCTTTCGGGGCTCCGGCCCGGTGTCCGACCAGCCACAGCTGCTGAGAAACGTTTGAGAAATGTGTCACCCGTGTGCGGTGGAGGCGAGAGACACCATCTTTAATAAAACAGGTGGGCCCTTTCTGATTTTCTAACGTGTTTAACTAGCTAAAATAGCGGCGTGGTGTAAGTGCCGCAGCGTGCTAACTGGGCATTGGTATGAGCCATCGTTTCCCGTCGCTACTCGGCTGACTGTAGTGGTGAAGCCCACCTACTGAAAGCTTGCTCCCTGGGATAGACTAGACAACATCTATTTAGTCAGACTGCATTACAATCACACTCCTTATCACATGATAAAATATCCTCAAACATATCAGCAATGTTTCGTCCACTGTTGAAGGCCAGTAACGTTATTCTGGTAACACAAACAATATTACCGATAAAAGACTAGGATAGTAAACGAAGAATTGTGATATAAAACTCAATAAAACACAAAACGTTTTTGTTTTAACTGTAGATTTCCTTTGTGGATATTGTTGAGTGTATAGTGAATTAATCTTGCCTCACCGTTTTCATAATGTCTCTGTAATATGCATGCAGGAGCTTATATGATTGGTGTGATATTTGTATAATGTGCGTGTAATCACAGCATTATTGCAGTCTTTTCTGGTAAATAAATATTGGCTAAATAACAAGTCCCATTAGTTAAATATATCATAAACACATGCTTTTGCAAAGTGATTTTGAATGGCCCTTATCTTAGATGTGTATTGCCAGCATGTGTGTGTGTGAATATGACATCACCAGTGATGTCATGAAAAGGAAAGTAGCTTTTTGTGAACCAGAACCAGTTGGACCTGGTCAAGACTGAAACCAGTACCCTGTCTGCTGCAACTCATGTTACAAGTCTACCATTGCCAGGTTTGGCCAGATGGGTTGGGATCAGAAGCTGTGGTAACTCAGTTTTCACAGCTTTTGTTTTCGAGGAACAGGATATATCTCCTGTTTTGGAAGGATATGTGGGTCTGTGATTGCCAAGAACGTGATCCTCAATTTATTTCAGATCACATCAACCGAGTCAAATAAAGAATCCAGTTCAAAGTTTTCAGATCCACTGATACTAACGTCCTCCCTAATCTACCGCTTATCTTCTTGATTAAACAATATAAATTTTATTTATACTACAAAATGCCAATAACAATTTATTTAAACCCAATGTGACATGTCTTGTTTTGTCTGGCTAACGGTCAAAACCTATTCTATATTCAATGTACAATCAATGATATAAAACAGAGAAAAAACACCCTCTCATTGTAGAAGCTGGAATTAGGAAGTGTTTGTAAATTTTGGTTGAAAAATGACTCAAATGTTTGGGATGTTCTTTTAAACTGAAGATACCAGTGACTGTCACACTGTGTGTTTACTGAAACTGGATGCTAGGGTGAAGCTCTTCAAAAACATTGCTCAAAGACATGCTACACAAATCTATGTTACAACTGTGATGGAAATTGTATTTGATCATGTTGTAATGGAAATGCATTTGACTAAACTGATGTAATCAGGTTTAAACTTCTTTTGTATTTGATTATGCCGATTCCAGCGACCTTTTATGGAGTTAAACCTAACTGATTGCAAATGCTAACAGACGCTACAATATGCTAAGGCGTCTCCCACCTAGATGTTGTCAGACGGTTCTCACCTCTGGCTGGAAAGCCCTTTGTCTTAAGAACAAAGGCATGCAAAACACCAACTGAAAAACACGACCCTGACCAGACGGGGAGGGCCAAGCCAAGGTATAAAGTGAGAGATCAGTTTCCCATCAGTGTGCATAACACAAACCAACCTTTGTCTTATGCACCATGCTCTGAGCATTACAAGTTTGACAATACTGTAAGAGATTTTTGTCTCGTTCCACATTGTCAGAGTGGGATTATTAAATTGCCAGTTTACTGTTACTTACCCCAGTGGCAGGCCATTATCCCAGTACCTATATACCACTAGACCTAGTTTGAATTAGGGAACATGCCTACTGCTTTAAGTTTCTCTGCTATCTGTTTGGCAACAGGAAGCCGTGAAAGTGAGCAGATTTTTGTTTTTGTTTTAGCCTAAACTTATCAAATGTACTGTTCTTGTTTAAAATGTGTAATTAATCTGTTGCAATATAGTGGAATGGAAATTGCATTGGTGTCAAAGATTGCCTGTTGTTTCAAATACCACATGAATGTTTGCGATTAGAGGTGTTTTGGCAGCTGTAGGGAAAATAGAAAGTTTTTCATTTTTGCTCGAAAAATGACTTAAATGTATGATCAAAATAGTTGCTGATTAATTTTGTATTAATCGACTAATCATTGAATTGCCAGACTGTCAATATGAGATGGTCTGAGACTCTTGTGATCCTGTTCTTAAACTAGTCCAGGACTTGGTTGATTTCCCCGCCCCCCCCCCTCTTACATCCAGTCCAGTATGTGTTAATCAAGCATGGACTGCATTCTGTGGACACAGCACTGGGATCTGGATATACTGATTTCAACAACTAAGAACTGGTGAAAGAATCCCTAAATGTGCCATTCCCTTTAAATTACCCATCCATGCTTTATCATAGGGTGTGTGCACCATTAGGACGGAGAAGAAGTCAGCAAATGTGTTAGGCTCTCTGTTGCTAGGACTTAAGATCATTTTAGTGTATTTTAGCCCTTGGATGGAAATTTGTTGCAGGGAGAATATTGAGAGATGTACCAAACACAAAAAGTGCATATCAATCTAATGGAATGTAATAAAAGTTCAAGCCAACAATCGATGGTAATGCTGGCATTCATCCATCTTTCCATCCATCCAGCTATGTTCTAAACCCATTAGGGTTCTTCTTCTTTAAGGGTTGCAACTGGGGCTGGGGCCTATCCCAGCATTGATAGTAGTGTGAAGTGTTATGCCTGAAAAGAAGTAGTTTGTACAACATGTTGTCTGACCTCGTCAGAAATAAAAAATAAAAAAAAATTAGCATCAAACACTTCATTTCTTGCATTCTGATAAAAAAATGTTATGCACTAATTTATAGTGGAACATCTTTATTTATGTGAAGGAAAACACAAAATTCAGGAGACAATTCAAAATATAATGAAATATAATGCAGTAAGGGGCTTTTCACATCAGGGACCGGGCCACAAAGAGTAATAATAATAATAAAAAATAATAATAATAATAATAATAATACATTTAATTTGAAGAGCACTTTTCATTGCCAGATCAATCCCAAAGTGCTAGTACTTGACCCCAAATTTGCGTACTCCACACACAGTGGACACTGTAGCATTCAGGTCCAGTCAAAACAATGCAGCTTAGCTGGCTTATCAGCGTCAGTCGCATTCATGTGTAAAATATAGCAGCTGTGGATGAGAAGGGAGTTGACTGCTGGAAGTCAAAGACGTTTGGGCTCTGGTGGGTTTCCTTTGGCGCTGGCTTAAACCTCTTTGGGGGGGGGGGCGCTAAAAATTCCTCTATGCAGGGAAATCTGGTCATTCATTTTGCAGATATTTGATCGTAAAAGTATTGGACACGAAGTTTGCCATTTTTCTGTTATTTTTAAATTCAGTTAGTCAATGTTCTCATAACGTAAAGGTCTCAGGTTTACTTTATCTTTATTTTGTTTTCAGAGGGAGATAACCGTAAACTGCAAAGATACATCTTTATTAGGAAAATGATTCTTTCTCTATTTTTCTGTTTGACTGTTGCTTGAGTTGAAAGACACTAGTGTCTCACAGCGGACAAGTTTACCTGAACCTCTGTCAGCCCTGGTGTCAGGGGCCTCATCGGCAAAGACTGGCTACACAAAAGAAGCTCTGTTCAGGGAACAATTTCAGGAGAAATGTACCGGGGTATGGCCATAAACAGGAAGCCAAGGGCAGAGTCGCTGTGTAATAGAGTAATACACTCCTTTCTATTTATTTCCACAAAGCAAGAAGTCCTTGGTTGAAATCCTGGAGGAGTGCTTTGAGAAAGACGGGCAGCGTGATGCATAGACGAGATAAGCTGCTCGCAGACTGTTTATTGTCCTGTTCGAGGATATTGTGAAACAAATCTGGGATGTTCTTTTAAACTAAAGATATCCGTGACTGTGTGTCACTGTGTGTTAACACAAACTGTATGCTAGGGTGAAGCTCTTCAAAAACCTTTTATTTCAAGACATGCTACACAAATCTTTGTTACGGTTTACTTGGCCACATCAGTGGCAGGCCATTACCTATAGCCTAGTTTGAATTAGGGAACACGGCTACTGCTTAAAGTTTCTCTGCTATCTGTGTTTGGCAACAGGAAGCCGTGAAAGTGAGCAGATTTTTAATTACATTTTTTTATTTTTAGCCTAAACATATTTAATGTACTGTTCTGGTTTTAAATGTGTAATTATGAATCTTTTGCCATACAGTGGAATAGAAATTGCATTGGCGTCAAAGATTGCCTGTTGGTGTGTGTAATACCATGTGAATGGTCACAATTAGAAGTGTTTTGGCAGCTGTCGGGGTCACTGTGTGCGCTGTAATTTAAGCAGCAGTTAAAGTAAGCAGCAACCTAACAGAGGAGGCCCACAGCGACTGTACTGCCATTCTGGTTTGAACTGGATGAAACAAGGTTTTTTTTTTTTTGTGACCAGTTGATTTGCCATCCCCTTTCATTCTTTTCCTGTAAATAAAGGGTGAGTTGAGCAGACAGGGAGATACAATTTCAGATAGTTTTCATCAACTCCTCCCAGTTTTGTATTATAATAGGAAGCAGAAGTGAAAAGAGCATGGTATTTGGATATTCTCTAAGAAAACAGATTAGTCTAGGGTTAACTCTTAAAAAAACTGCTTAGATTGCTGTATTTCTTGCATTTCTCACACATTAACTGTGTGAGGAAGTAGTCTGGTTGTGGTTTGACAGTACTCAAGATTAAATGGACGCCTGAGAGTCTTTTGGTTTTGGGTTTTCTCTTCTTACGTGGTCTGCAGCCCAATCTCAGTGCTTCCATTTTGCTGGGTTTTCCAGTCAAAGTTTAAGTTGTTGTTCTATATCCCCTCCACTCATTCTGATAATTTTATTCAGTGTGCTTTAAAAGTGAAGACGCAAATTAGAAATAGTCATTCGTGTTTGAATTTTTTTTAAACGTTTGTGTGATTTGACGCTGAGCTTCTAAAGATTACATCTATAACTATTATCCTAAAAGAAGACACGGTTACAACTTAATCACGCCGTGAACATGTTTGTGCAGAGACATCGCTGCACATCAGGAGATAGATGGAAAAATCAGGGACTTGTGTGAACACGTGTGATGTGCCAGGATCTGTGGTCCTTAATACTTCCAGCTTGCTCTGCAGTCTCTGAATCGCAGTGTGCTGTCGGCACATGCAGGATGTCCAACATACCACTGATGCACAGTAGAGTCTACAGCAAATATAATGACAGCCACTCTTTGTGTGCAGTGTGGTAACCTCCAAACCTGGCCCTAAACATGCTGACTGGGCTGCATGTATGATCGAATGAAGGTTTAACATTTGGTTAGCTTTTTAGCAACAGTTTGCCTTATATGCAGTGGTTTCTCAAAAGCATCTTATGACTTAAAATTACATTAGGATAGGGTCCTTTCTGTCACAGAAAGAGTTCTATTTCAGTCTTTAGACCAGAATAAAATCTGTTCAGAGTCCATTCAGCTTGACAGATCTCACACATAGCTAATCAACAATTCCAGATACATATCTCAGATGACATTTTCACTCACTATGACCACTACTTTGTCATTACAACACACATTGTACAAGTATCCAAAATGTACAGCGGAAACTGATTTTGATATGTTAAGATTTACCCCAACACATTATGGTTTTAAAAAATATAGTCCATTAAGTTCTACACTTGATTTGTCAGCAACTAATTCCCTGTTTTCTCTGTCTTTTCAGATAAACCATCATGATTCCCATCACAGAGCTCCGGTACTTTGCTGACTCCCAGCCAGCGTTCCGTATCCTGAAGCCATGGTGGGACGTTTTCACCGACTACATCTCGATCGTCATGCTGATGATTGCGGTGTTCGGTGGTACGCTACAGGTCACGCAGGACAAGATGATCTGCCTGCCTTGCAAGTGGGTGATCAACAAGTCCTGCGAGACCATGCCCGTCCCAAACGTGAGCTCCGCCTATCCACCGGAGCCCAAAGGCATTCAGTATGACCTCGACCGTCATCAGTATAACTACGTCGATGCCGTCTGCTACGAGAACAAACTACACTGGTTTGCAAAATATTTCCCCTATCTGGTGCTACTCCACACCCTCATTTTCCTGGCCTGCAGCAACTTCTGGTTCAAGTTCCCACGCACAAGCTCTAAACTGGAACACTTTGTCTCCATCCTCCTCAAGTGCTTTGACTCCCCGTGGACAACGAGGGCTTTGTCTGAGACCGTGGTGGAGGAGAGCGACAACAAGCCTATGGGGAAAATTAACGGTTCCATGGATAAGAAGGCTTCCAGTGTGAGCGAGGATGTTGAGGCTAGCGTGCCCATGCTCCAACGAACAGCAAAGTCCAGAATTGAACAAGGAATTGTAGATCGCTCTGAAACTGGGGTTTTAGATAAAAAAGAGGGGGAGCAGGCCAAAGCTCTTTTTGAGAAGGTGAAGAAGTTCAGGATCCATGTAGAGGAGGGGGATATAGTGTACCGTCTTTATATTCGTCAGACCATGATCAAAGTAATCAAGTTTATACTGATAATTAGCTACACAGCCTACTATGTACGCTACATCAGGTTCAGTGTAGTGTGCTCCGTAAACATTCAGAAATTAACAGGCTACAGCATGTTCTATTGTGCTCACCCGTTGGCAACTCTTTTCAAGATTTTGGCCTGTTTCTACATCAGCTTGGTGGGGGTTTATGGCCTTATCTGCATGTACACTCTTTGTTGGATGCTCAGCCGCTCCCTCAAACGGTACTCCTTTGAATCAATCCGCGAGGAAAGCAGCTACAGCGACATCCCTGACTTGAAGAACGACTTTGCCTTCATGCTACACATGATAGATCAGTATGACCCTCTGTACTCCAAGCGCTTTGCGGTATTTCTTTCAGAGGTGAGCGAGAACAAGCTCAGGCAGCTGAACCTGAACAACGAGTGGACGTTGGAGAAGCTGAGGCAGCGCATCACCAAAAACTCCCAGGAAAAGCTGGAGCTGCATCTGTTCATGCTCAGTGGGATCCCAGACACGGTGTTTGATCTGGTCGAGCTGGAAGTGCTCAAGCTGGAGCTCATCCCGGATGTGACTATCCCTCCGATCATCGCCCAGCTCTCTAACCTGAGGGAGATGTGGCTCTATCACACACCAGCTAAAATTGAGGCTCCAGCTCTTGCTTTCCTGAGGGAGAACCTCAAGTCTCTTCACATCAAGTTCACAGACATCAAGGAGATTCCACTGTGGATCTACAGCCTGAAGAACCTCAGTGAGCTGCACCTGACCGGGAACCTGAGTGCTGAGAACAATCGCTATATTGTCATCGACGGGCTTCGAGAGCTCAGAAGGCTCAAAGTTCTTCGTCTGAAAAGCAATCTGACCAAGCTGCCGCAGGTGGTGACGGATGTGGGCGTGCACCTCCAGAAGCTCTCCATCAATAACGAGGGCACCAAGCTGATGGTGCTCAACAGCCTGAAGAAAATGGTCAACCTGACGGAGCTTGAGCTCGTTCGCTGCGACCTGGAACGCATTCCGCACTCCATCTTTAGTTTGCACAACCTGGCGGAGATTGACTTGAAGGACAACAATCTGAAGACAATCGAGGAGATCATCAGCTTCCAGCATCTGCACCGGCTCGTGTGCCTAAAGCTGTGGTACAACCAGATCGCCTACATCCCCATTCAGATCGGAACACTTACCAACATGGAGAGGCTCTATTTGAACAGGAACAAGATCGAGAAAATCCCCAGCCAGCTTTTCTTCTGTCGCAAGCTGCGCTTCTTAGACCTGAGTCACAACAATCTGACCAGCATCCACGCTGATGTGGGCTTCCTCCAGAACCTGCAGTACTTCGCTGTGACAGCAAACCGGGTGAGAGGCAAAAACTCTCTTCTATTTGTCCAGTCCTTGTTTTCATTTTAGTGAAAGCCTAGTCACATGTCCTAGAAAGGTTCTTAGAAAGGTAATCTGTCTTCGCCCATCTATCTTACTGTCATCTGTGAGTAAGATTAGCTCAAAGTCCAGTTAAGGTATTTACAAAGGTCCACGCTAATAGATCTTATAGACAGGTTGGGAGTTATGGCTTTAAAGATAACCACATGACATGACTGAGGCTTTGGCAGTTTTGCAGTTGTGTATTATCAACTAATACTTTGCATTTTCTAGTTTTAAAGGTGTCCTTGAAAGTTTGTGTAGAAAAAGTTTGAAAACACTGATATAATCTTGGTCCGTTTAGCCGCTCTCCACTGAACGGCTAAAAGAAGACTTGATTCAGTGGCATGTTGTAAACACAGTTGTAAATGTCACACATGTTTGATAAAAGGCCTCCTGTCTGGAGTAAAGCGCAGGTTTTCACTGCCAAGTCAATTTTCTTTTATTCTTTTGGGTTAGTAAATAGAAATAATTAGCGATTTCAAAGCTTCGTTACATTTAAGGTATAATTCCACATTTTTTCTCTGACACCACTTTATGATTCTTTGAGCACGATGTACTCCTTGGCCCTTTTTACAATGTAATCCGGTTTCTCTGATAAAATGGTTGATAAAAATGTTTCCGTAGACTTCCTGAGAAGTAAACATTTACTTTTCAAGTAAACCCTCACAAAGGGGCTTTATTTAGGATGTTGTTCAGTTCAGTTGCAAAGATAATACACACAAATATTTTGAGGGTTGTACCAAATCCTGCAATTACAGTCAATGCTGGTTTAGTCCATTTGGCTTCGGGTGAAGTGGATCATTTCAGTCTTAACAAAATGCTGTTTATTTGATTCACAATGTAGGAATTTCATTTTGTTCACTGTGAGAAATTATCCCGGAAAACGCTGTTTTTCACTCGGCACCATGTGTTTTCACTGAAGGCTACTATTACTGCCGCTTAACTGTGTTTGCTTGTGTGGCTGCACGCTGAAAATAGGTTCCAGTGGGTTTGTGTGCAGCCGAAAATAGCTCCATTAAATGGGACCCCTCTGGTGTTTCTTGTGTTTTTAAGGCCGCTATTGCCTAAATCCTCTTTACACTGTTGGCACATGATCAATTCAATTCAGTTGCGTTATTGTGAATATTGCGTTCATGTAGGTGTTTTAATATGTGAATTATTTTGAACATCAATAAATGGAGATTAAAATATTGTTTTTAGACAAACAAGTAGAACAATTAGGATATCCATGTAACAAAAGCACACAAAGGCTACATGACTGGTTTTAAATTATTTGTTGACACATTTGAAGACATTATTTTCTGCATTATATTTTTCCATTATACTGAATTTCTGACTGAAAGTCTGACAACAAATCTTGAGTGCCCTTTAATCTAGTTTTGATTTGTTTGATTTTTTTTTTTTAAACGTGAAATAAACCAAATCTAGAACTGAACCATTCCCCAGTCACTACAGTGAAAACCACATATCCCTGCCTCATCTGCTAATACTAATGCAAATGACAAAAAAGTAACCACTAAGATTTTCTGTTCACTATTACCTTACGCCCCTCCTGAATTTGTCTTCTTTCCTCTCATCTTCAGATCGAGACTTTGCCCCCAGAGCTGTTCAAGTGCAAGAAGCTGCGTACTCTGAATCTGGGAAACAACTGCCTGCAGACGCTGCCGTCCCGCTTCGGGGAACTCACCGGGTTGACCCAGCTGGAGCTGAGAGGGAACCGCCTCGAGTGTCTCCCAGTGGAGCTGGGTGAGTGTCGGCTGTTGAAGAAGAGCAGTCTGATAGTGGAGGAGGACCTGTTCAACACGCTGCCACCAGAAGTCAAAGAGCAGCTTTGGAGGGCCGATAAGGAGCAAGCTTGAGCCGAGCCTCTGTGGAGAGACAGAAGTTTGTTTAAAGAAATAATCGAGCAGTGATTTTGTTTTTAAAGGCAGGCAAACCTTGAGAAGTTTGGTTGGTGCTTGGGGCTTTCCTGGCAGGACCTATACAAACAAGCGATGACAAAAGTTAAGACTTTCAAGGATGTTACATGGTCTCCAAGGGAAAATCTCACTGATGAAAGGTGGATCAGTATTGTGGCTTTTCTGTTATATCATCCTGATTACAAAGCTGCAAGCAGATGATGTTGAATATGCATGCAACATTAGGACCTTGCTAAAGCAAACCTGTTTATTAGAGAGAGCCGGGAAAAAAGCGTTGCAGAAATTAGCTAAATGTGCTCACTATCACTTCTCTGCTGATCATGGAATACTCTGGCCTTGAGGCTCAACATTTTACTTTTGAAATTTTTTGCAATCACATTTGCCGTTGCGGCACTGCGTGGCTCAGAGTACTGGCAGATGTTAAGTTAATAAATAATAGTGCAACTAACAGCCAAGTTGTCGAGGCATGAAGGAACAAAATGACTCTGTGATGAAGATCAACAGATCATCCCACAGATGATCTCGCAGTGTAGGCCTTAACTCGGAGGACTGATGAAAGACATCAAAGAAAACAAATGGGAACAAACTCTACAGTACATTCTAGTGCAATGTTTAAATACCCGGCAGTTGTTAATTTATAACGTCGGCCTGTGGGGCAGGCGGTTAAAGGTGGATGGGAGCTGTGGGGGACAAAAGCCCCATCGTTGGTCTCTTCATTTTGCTTCTCTAAACATCATGCCTTACTTAGGCATGAGAAACAGGCTTTACCTTATTTTGCATGACTGAACATCAAACACATTACAGGTGTGTCTTCTTAAATTATGTGAGATTGATTGTGATTGGACCTGAAACAAGCTCATGAAGTTATTTTGACTTCAAGATACATAATTTGGTACTTTTTAAATGCTTCCACACATTGGCATCATGTTTGGGCCTGTGGAACAGGCTGTATTGTGATTGTAATACGTGATCATAATCCAGTGAGTGACTGAATGCCACACTTTTTACACAGCCATTGATTTGTTGTTTTGTTTAAGACTTTTAAGCTGTGTATGGAACATATACCTTTTTAGTCAAAAGATCTCAAGTGATCTTTGTTCAGCTAAAGACCGATAGATGTTGCTTCACTGACTAGATTGTAATAACACAAGGTGTCCTCCTGCTGACAGGAAGTTTGCTGACCCTGTATTAAAGTTACACGGTCACAAACATTCATAAAACTCCCAGTAACTGTTGATTTCTTTCTTTGTTAAATTCAAACATATGCAAGCTTGCACAATGCTAATCATACAACCAGATTATTATGTAGGCCAATAGAACAAGCAAGAATCGTGGTACTTTTTATGCTCAGTATGATTTTGAATTAGGAGACCTTAGATGATTATTATCCCCAGTGGATGAACTCCTGCAGATGTGAGACGAGAGTCTTAACTAGCTGCCAGGTACTGCCAGTCCCTAAAAGAAAAGTGGTGGTGGTGTTGTTGTTGTTGTTATTGGTGACTCGAGTGGCTGGCTGTTTGTATGCTAGCCCTTCAATTTATCATGCTCCGTTTACTCCAGAGTAAACTGGACTGGTTTCTCAGCGTTTTGTTTATCCGTTCAAGAGCGACATGAGGAGAAACAGGAAATTACAGAGTGAAATAAACTGGTTTTGACCGACCTACACAAGGGAAACATTTTTTCGCAGAGAGCGTATGTAGAATATGTAATTTCCACATTCATGCTCCAAATTAGTGCAGCATGCTTTGTCTGCTTGAAACACTTTTCTTGTTAAGACCCTGGATTTAATAGCCTCATTTGGAGTAACCCTGCTATGTTTACTCCAGCCAGGCATCTCGTTGCTAATATGGCCTTATCTTTTACAAGCTGTGTGCCCTGTTAATGATCACAAACATCACGTTCATGACTTGTTTTTTTCGTGTGTTGTTAAATGTATAGCTGAAATGTTTAATGTCTTTGTTTCATACATATCAGTCATATGATGTGATCTTATTTTTACCAACTGTTTCTTTTTGATTTAAGTTTTTTTTATATATATATATATATATATATATATATATATATATATATATATATATATATATATATATATATATATATATATATATATAAAGAAGGGAAGTTTCACTGTAATAATACAACTGCACCTTTTGTTCACAGTGAATGTCGTTTCACTGAGGCCTTTGCTAAATCCAAATGCCCTTCTAGGGGTCATTAGTAAATTGCTCCTGTTCTGAGAGAAGAGCCTCCGTCTTGAATGTGTTGACTAGCAACCAGTTTTAAAGATGTACGCAAAGGTCACAGACAACGCATAAAGGAACAGATGATTACCAGAGAAACCTAGTAATTCAGAGTAAATCTCAGCTTTTCCGGCATGTATGAACTGTTCAAACATAAACATTGTTTGGTGGCATGTCTACCTTGATATGTCTGCTCTGGTTTCATTCGTGTGGTGCTTAGCTAGAGCCAAAACATGTTGTGTTAGTGACCTGTTGGATGCCAAACAAAGGAATGCGAAAAGGCATCTTCTTGTGCAGTGACTGGCCAGGGTTCTAGGGACAAGTTCTAGGATGTTGTACGTCATTCCAAAGTAAATTTGATATAGTAACATGGCTCATTGTAGTGGTGCAGTGCAGTTGCCAATGCTGCTGACACTAAAAATCTCCTCCCTGCAGTGCACCACAGTGTCAAATTAGAACATTCAAACAATGCCCGTCAGTTATTGTGTCAAGTGTCTTTTGGCCTTAACTTGATGGTCATTAGAGGTTGGATGGTTAACAGCAAAATACTTTTTCTGACCTATGTTTAACCCTAAATGTATCCTTGGTACAGCAGTTGTAGTATATTTTAATCTTGAAGTTTAAGAGTGCCCTAGAAATCTTTCTCAGGGCATCATTGGGAAGTCATTCACATCTTGGATTTGCTCAAATTACTATACACATATTGATATACGCATTTATCTGTCATTTCTCCATTTTAGCTCTAGCATGGTCAGTGAAATGAGTCTCACTTTGTCCTGCTAACGTTTGGATTTGTATCCACAAATATCCTTTTTTCTGTCATTTAGAACATACAGTCCTGGACAGTCACTTCCCTCTGAATCACAAGATGAGCACATTAAACCCTGCTACCAGACTTTGTTTTCCTGCATGTCAGCGTCCGTGAATCGGGTGACTGAGCTGACTCCGTAACACTAAAGAAAGGGAAGTTTTAGTATCTAACAAAATGCCCCTTGTTAACTTGAAAACTCTTATGCTAGCATTTTAATTACCTTAAATGACCTCAATTAATACCTTTTTTTTTTTTTTTTCTGTGCAAGTGCGCCAAAAAGTTTTGCTTTAAACTTTTGTGTTGCGTCTCCTGAATTTTTTATTTTTTTTTTTAAAGTATAAAATATCGAAAATGTTTTGTATTTATGTTATGTATGCCTTAAGTAGTGTAGTTGTGTAATTGATCGGTTTGTTCTTACATAGGATTAACTCATTTGGATCCACAGAGGGTTTTACAGCAGACGTTGAGATGCTGATTTCTTTGGACACAGCTCCAGGATTTCACAACTCAACAGATAGAACCCATGACAATCTAACATACTGTAAACGCCTGCACACTGTTAATATTTGTAATATTTCTGAAGTGTGTACATTTTTGGATGGTCACATACCATTTCACTTAAACCTAGAAACCACATTATTCCAAAAAAACTGCCATGATTGCATTGACATCTAATCTCCACCCATGTATAAAACATTTTTTTAAATACATGATTGTATTTACTATGTACGATTAATTCATCTCTGTGTTCTGGTGCCTGTATATCAGGGATATATCAAAAGAGTTTGTTTGTTTGTTTTTTTTTGGGGGTTCACATCCATTTCATCTTAGAGCATGAGTTTGTCAATGCTGAACTTCTGTACATTATAGCCATACTGAAAGCCATCCATTTTACCCCTAGCAGCAATCACTGTTGAACATAAACTTTAAGCCGGATGAACAGACTTGTTTTAATCGGCACCGTCTGTATCACATCCGATAAGGCCTTTATTAATTGTTGCCAAGTGGACTAAACGCTGGCTTTTTAAGCGGGACATTGTAAAAATGGACAACTGAACTTGATTTCCTAATGTTCAGACTCTACCTTTTGTACTATTCTGACACATGATAATGGAAATAAACGCAACACTGAATCATGTTGTAAAGAGTGTTAATTCCTCATCTGGTGGATGGTTCTTTCTTTCAAGTCCTGAGCACTGTTGAACTTTAAATACTGAAGAAACTCATTACAGAAAGGAACATTGCTGACATTTTGACTTAGCAGGGAAATACTCCCTGTGTAAAATAATATCTGTGAAAAGGCTGTCTTTGGACTGGTGGTGCCTTGTGATCTGATACTGATACTTGCCTCGACTCTACTCGCCTTTTTTGGTTCCCTGGTACCTGCCAACCATAGACATAATATAGAGTACTACTACTCTATATTATGTCTATGTGAAGTGGTACTAACTGCAATGGAAAAAGGAGGACGGGGCACCGCAGCCGAGCAGAGTAGAGCTGGCATTAGCAGTGGGTAAACGCCATTAGACAGTCTGAATATCCAAATTAGCTTCTTTTCTTTTCTTTTTTTTTTACTCTGGTTACATTACTGAAATTAGCATGCTATTAACCCTAACCAGCACTGGTCCTTTGTTCTACACCTAGGCAGTGGTGCAGGTACTGCAAGTATGTTTTGCAGTATATGCTGCAATATAAAATTATTTAATAACAAGTAAGTATTAAAAAAATTGACTTAATATTGAATAAGTGTATGTGAGTATGATTAGAACTATAATTAAAAGTATAAAAAGTAAAAGTACTCATAATGGTAATTTGTGGTAACTATTGAACATTCTGTTTCTGTAGTTTAATCTATAGCAGTGCATCATTTGCTCAAATCATTGTATCTTTTGTTTATAAAAATCTTAATCTAGAAATTAACAAAAGCTGCCAAAAAAAATTAAGTGGAGCTAAAAGTATTAAGTTGCATGAAATGGAAACACTCTAGTAAAGTAGGCTCATTTAGCTGAGTAAATATACATAGTCAATAAACCTGAGTTGTCACGAGATGGCGCTGTAGTTCATCTGTGTTTATCTATATCTATATATATATATATATATATATATATATATATATATTTTTTTTTTTTTTTTTTAAGATTTTTTTTTTGCTGGCATTTTTTTATAGGACAGTTTAGACATGGAAGCAAGAGAGAGAGGGGGGATTACATGCAGCAAAGGGCCGCAAGTCGGAATTTAACTCGCGGCCGCTGCGGCGAGGACTGAGTCTCTGTACATCGGGCGTACTCCACCAGATGAGCTACCCAGGCGCCCCGTTAATTTCCATGTTACAGCAACGCCATGAGTAACATCTAGAGGCCATGCTGGGCTACTGCAGCACACCACGAGCAGGCTTTGTGGGCTTCTGTCTCGCAACGAAAGAGTTAAAAGTCCAAAATCCTATTATGGGTTCACATGTCGCATAATACCCGGATATATACACATCGAATGTTTGCCAGGAGCTGGACCTCTGCGAATAGACAACCATGGATTTTATGACTGATCGGGATGTGCAAAAGGTAAGTTTTGCATTAAAGTGAAAAAGTAAAGAAGTTACAGCGAGCTGTAGCTAACTAACATCCTGCACTTTAGGCTTGTATTGTACTCCCAAATGCTCATGTTCATCTTTCTCGTTAATTAGACTATATTCAAACAAAAATGTCTGTAACAATGTGAATATCTTTTTAGCCTACTCCTGTATATAACTTTGCAAGATTTAGCCTACTCCTGTATATAACTTTGCAAGATTTTGTCTATATTCGTGTATAGTTTATACAAATGACAGCACATTCCAGGCTCATTACATAACCAGCTGCAGACACAGACAAGTGGCCTATAACGGTATTCTACACTAGCTAATGCATGTTTTTGCTGCATTTTCTTTTTTTTATGTGACAGTGAATTGAATATCTGTGGATTTTGGAATCGCCTCACCTTGGGTTTGGGAAATTGACATGAGCATTTTTCACTATTGTCTGACATTTTATAGACCACAGGATTAATTGATAATAGATTAATAATTGTCAGATTATTCTCTAATAAACATAATTGTTAGTTGCAGACTGAGTGTGAAAAGGAAGGACACATCCAAGACATAAAAACCCAGGTCTTTTTCTCTGCAATTTTTTCCCTTTAATTATGTAATCAAATTTGATTGAATGTGTAAATGTTGTACATGTGGTCCTACATTGGATTTAAATGTGACGATGTGAGAAAACAAACATCCCTCTTACATCTTTGTGTAAAAGTGACAGACATATATATATATATATATATATATATATATATATATATTTGCTTGTCCCAACTCTTAATTAAAACTAAATGATTTACACGGAGTGAAATGTTCAAACCTAAGACTTAACGTTTTAATGGCCACAAAATTCACATTCTATCAAACATTTGACCCTAGATTTAAGTTAAATTTGAGGAAAACGACTAGTGTAAGTGTAAAAAATTGTGTCTTTTATAGTACATGGAGGATGGATATGTGGTTCTGGATGGGCTTCTGACCTCCCAGGAGTGCGATGAGCTGAGGCAAAGGATGGCAGAGATAGTGGACCGGATGGACGTCCCGGAGCACTGCCGCATCACCTTCTCCACCAATCACGATGAGCAGCTCAAAGCACAGGTGACATAATGCACCGCAGCACAGTGTGAGATGTGTCAGTGACTCAGAGTTTTAATCCCACAATATTTATTTTCTCATGCTTTCCATAATATTGCACTAAAAGATGCAGGTAAGGATCCCACTGAGTGTGTTTCCCCTTCATGATCAGGCTCACGTAGTCCGTAGGTACATTACCTCTACACTGATTTACAGTGTTTACCTTGACCCTCAGTGTCCTTCCTTTCGGGCTAATAGCAAACGCTTATGTCAACAGTCTAGTCAGTGTCTGTCGTGTGCTTCTCCCCTCTGTAATGCAATCATTCCCAGATCAGATGACTCATGTTAACCTTTTGACCTGCAGGGAAATGCTGACTATTTCATTACAAGTGGAGATAAGATCCGCTTTTTCTTTGAGAAAGGAGTCTTTGACGAAAAAGGTGAGCTCTATTGAAATTAATTCTCGCCTGTCCGTCATTTAAAAAAAAAAAAGTATCACAAAATGCCAAATTAGATGGGTAAAGCATTCCTTGTCTTACAGGGGAGTTCATGGTACCAAAACAGCGCTCACTAAATAAAGTCGGACATGGTGAGATTTCTAATCAACCTTTCCAAAACATCATGCGCAAAGAGCTTTCCAAAACTCCATAACTAATCCCTGTTTTCATCTCTTAGCACTACATGTCTATGAGCCGTTGTACAAAAAGGTTACACATTCACCCAAAATACAGGTGAGTGAGCTGTTGAACAATATTTAAGAAAATGATGTACTGAGTCCCAGATTAACCAACACTCACATTAAATGTTCTCTTAGGGCACAGCGAAGAAGCTGGGTTTTGTAAGTCCTGTGATACTGCAAAGCATGTTCATTTTTAAGGTAATGTATTAAAGTCTATCTATCTATCTATCTATCTATCTAATGATGATGATGTACAAGTAGTTCATGATAAGATACCATCCATTTCATACCATTTCTCTCCTCCAGCAACCAGGGATTGGCGGAGAAGGTAAGAAAACTAAATTCTAAATAATACAGAAATCCATATGTAAAACTAAAGAAAACTCAATATGCTATAAACATTATTTCCATGGATCATCTTTGTAGCAGATTGTTTTGTCTGTTTTTCTTTTTAGTGACGCCACATCAAGATGCCACATTTCTGTACACGGAGCCCCTGGGCAGAGTCATGGGGCTGTGGATCGCCCTGGAAGATGCCACTGTTAACAACGGCTGCCTGTGGTTTATCCCGGGGTCACACAACAGTAGGCTCACTATATAACTAACCTTGCACTTTTGCTTCCAGCCACTGTTTTGTTTCTCAATCATACTTTGGGATGTCAATGCATTTTTTTGCCCAGGTGGTATTTCTCGGCGTATGGTGCGTACCCCAAAGGGCACCTTTCCCCTGACAGACTTCACCGGCCGAGAGCAGACCTACGATGACGAGAAGTTTGTCGCTGCACCTGTGAAAAAAGGTAATTCACCGATGTCTTTAAATGTACGGTGATTGAGGAATTAGCTGTTTTCAAGCACTTTTTGACTGAGGCTGTATTGGGGACATACTGTACAGTGTGGAAGCACATGCATTTGTCATGCATTCAGAAAGTTCGTGCCAATTTTGGTAAATTATCTATAAGTATTATAGGCACAATGAGCATTTAAAGGAATAGTTTGACAGTTTTGGAAATACGCTCATTCACTTTCTCTGTCTCTTGTTTCTTGAGTGTGGGGCGCCCGGCCAAGAATATTTTGTACATAATATTAAACAAATGCGATATAACATGTTAAATAGTGAGATTTAGAGGTGCTGATGGCTGATATAATTAATTTTGGAATGAGCCAGTCTTGCTGTTTCCCCGTTTCCAGTTTTTATGCTAAGCTAAGCTAACCGCCTATTGGCTGTCGCTTCATGTTTACCATACAGACACGACAGGGGTGTCGATCTTCTCATCAACACCACTATTTTTATACTTTTAATATTTAAATTGTGTTTTTAATATTTGATTAATTCCCTGCACCATTCTTTGTTCAGTGTTTTTTCGTCCATGTACTGCTGCTGTGACATGTGAATTTCCCTCCAGAGATAAATATCCCACCTTATCCATCAACCGCTCTGTGTTCAGGTGGTGTAGTCCTGATCCACGGGGAGGTGGTGCATCGCAGTGCTGAAAACACCTCAGAGGACTCTCGCCACGTCTACACCTTCCATCTCATGGAAAGCCAGGACACCCGCTGGAGCCCTGACAACTGGTGAGAGTTTATTGCAGTTGGGTGGCTTTGTGGTGTTTCCACTATTCCTTTTATTTTATTTTATTTTATTTTTAAATCAGGTGTTTCCACTATAAAGTCATCACAATCTTACATTATGAAAAGTTGTATATAAAACCCCACATCCTTGTTTAATTGAACACACTAATGGTATTCTTACTTGTTCTGGTATAACCAGTAGCTCATGGTGGCTAATGTTAATAGATATTAGCTAATATTTACTGTAAATATTATATATATATATATATATATATGTATATTACATTACTGTGTAACTGAATATTACTCTACTACCACTCTGCTGCTGCTGTTTTGGTGTGTGACAGATGACAAATTATTTATTTCAGCACAAAAGTAAAACAAGAGGTAAACACACTGAGACAGGTTTTTTGTTTTCTGCCTGTGTTCCTATTCTACTTGCTCTCAGTCAGGTGGCCTAATGATGTTGTCTTTAAATTAACAGACTTTAGAGAATATTAGAAAATGAAGGTCAAATTCAACGTGTCATTAGTCATTACTATGTTTAGCCACAGTGGCTGCCGTTCAGTCTTTCTGTCTGTAGTCTCGCTAAAGCTACATCAGCTGTAAAAGAGCTAACGTAGCTTTAGCGAGACTACGTAATGTGACAATTGTGGGATAATGGTAAATGCTAAAACGTACTCGAACAGTAACACAAGTAGAGAAGAGCTATCAAACTCACTCAGTAATGTCTGTTGGAGCAATACATATCTATACAGTTAGCTAACAATAGCCACCATAAAGCAACTGGTCATACCAGACCAAGAATAGCTGCTGCTGCTGCCTGTGTTTAAACGCTCTGAGCAAAAAAATAAAACACATCTTCTCATATTGTTTCCACATATAAGCAGCACATAAATGCACCATCAGCCTGCACCTGGAGGTCTGTGCTTTCGGAGTGCCATTCCAGTTGCCTTTGAATTCAAATTTAAGAGGAAGGCTGTATTATGTCACACTAATACGTTGTCACGTTTCCATTTTTTTGGTCCTTAAAGGTTGCAACCCACTGAAGAGCTCCCTTTCCCGTCTCTCTACACTAAATGAAGGATGTTTTTTGCCGTTCATGGGAAGACACAAGATGACCAACATGTATGAACTGTTTTAACCAACCGACGTGCCGCCATTTCTCATGGCTGGTTTTGTAACCTTTAGGACACTGTTTCTATGAGCTACAGTACATGTAGCTTGATCAACAGCAAAGTCAAGGTGACTAACACATATTTTTGATGAATGTACCAATGTTTTTAAATGAGTTTTAATACAATTAAATACATTTGAGTAAACATTTTTGAATCAACTTTTTGTGGAGACTATACAACTGATATTTTAGCTCTACTTTATTCTCTAGCTCATCAACAGTCATTCTTCTGTCATTTTTCAAAATTTGTGTCAAAATGAAATAGCAGATTCCTATTATCATTTTTTTTTTTAACAGACAACAGTAAGCATTTCTATTTTCAAGTACGTTCATGGTAAGACAACTTAAATGAATAACAACTCAAATATATGAATGATTATCAACCACAACTTCCAAACCTCGTGTCAATTTTAAAAAACAAACTGGGAAACCAAAGAATTAATGTTTGTTTTTTTTATTCACTTTTTCATTCAATATTACATTGTTTAAATGTAAGGGTGATGGCAAAAACAACATACTAGTAGGATCATGCCAATAAATTGTTACAACATAAAAAACACCAAATAACTTTTACAGATAAACATAAACCATAAGGCTGTTAATTAATTCATGCTGTAAACACGTTTCAGGTTATTAACTGTAGCATCCTCATCCAAGAATGATGAGATGAAACCTGATGACATTTGAGGACATTTCTATAAAGCACATATTAAATTAAAATCAGAAATTGTTGTGAAGAAAGATACTTATATGGAAAGGACCAATGCTCATCATTTTGGCCCAAACCATATCTCTACAGTCTCCACAAATATGCAGGGTTTGAAGGCTCAGTATCACAAGGAAATGTATATATATTAAGTGTATTTTTAAGGGGTCCCATCAAACCTTAAACAAAAATATACTGTAGGATACCTGTGTACATGTTACAGGACCGAGTTTCACATTAGTGTCATGCAAGAGCATAGCGAGTTTCTGCCATACTGAAGTATAAATCAGCCCTTATAAAGAAGAGTTGAGAGGGGATGTCATGCTTTCATCTACAATAGTAGGTCATGTGTGATAGAAAATATAGCAAATATATATTCAGCAGTAAGTCCTTCATATTGCCATCGGGGAGGCAAAATAATCTAATAACAAAAACGTTGATTAAGAAAAAGACATATCAGTAAGCCAATTTTAAATGTTCTTCAAAAGGCAATACAAATGTGTGTATCCATTTGCAAAAAAAGGGACAAGATAGGAAAACCTTCTCATTAGTGATCAAAATGTGCCACTTAGCAGCGTCTGTGTTGTCCAGAAGTGTATAAAAGGACATTTTTCCACTTTGCTAAACTCCTGTTGCATAATTAAGGAGTTGTTGGTCAACAGAGCCTCGTGGTCACAGCGGTGACATGCAAAGAAACCATACACCGCCGCTGTCATTACAGACGGAGCTCAAAGAATATCTAGCAACTCTTACTCACATCTCTTCGGAATTTATTCTGAAATGATGGTCTAATTCCTCCTCAAAGCAATTGATACAGACTTGTGACTGGAAGGACAGAGACTCTAATGTTATGCTAACATCACGTCTGCTGCCACATAAGGAGCAGATTTGCCCCATTGGTTGGTTGACACGATTACCCGACTTGATTAAGCCGTCAGCTTTTAAATATTATTTTCTTGTGCTGATTAGTCCACTGATTCTTAACCCTTGTGTGGTCCTTCGGGTCCCAGTGACCCGAAGGACAACACAAGGATTATGTACTTCCCTTTACTTTGTTGAGAATTGCTCTCTAAACCCTGTTTCTTGTAAAGTAAGTAAGTAAAGTTTATTTCTAGAACACATTTAAACACAGTTTAAGCTGACCAAAATGCTGTACAAACAAGAACTAAGTTGCTGTATTAACCCTTGTTTAGAGAGCAATTCTCAACAAAGTAAAGGGAAGTACATAATCCTTGTGTTGTCCTTCGGGTCACTGGGACCCGAAGGACAACACAAGGGTTAAAAGGGACTTCGGTTACGTCTACCATCATTTTTTTTTATATTTTTCCAAATTCATCACTTTCTTCCCCCTAGAAAGAGCTGAGGACAGTGGGATTGTTTTTTGTTCCTGCCATCTGTCCAGTCAAAGCAACAGCAGGATGAAGAGGTAGAGTGGGAGTAGGAGGTTGTCTATTTGGGAGGTGTAGGCTTCCAGCATGGCCACCAGAGTGATGGAGCCAACAATCCATGAGTAGGTGGAGTTTAGATTGATGCTCCCATCAAAGATGAGAAACACTGCCACGGCGATGATCTGGGCGAAAACAGACGTTGCGGTACCCTCCATGGTTTTCTTAGTGCCGGGCCAACGGATCTCCCCCATGGTGCTACCGAACACGGACGCCACGGTGTCTCCGACCCCCACGGCCAGCACACCTGCATAAGGCACCAGGCCGCCTGCCCCAGGAAGTATCCCCTTGGGGGCGCAGGGCCCGGGGAACAGCCATATGGGCAGGGACATGCCTATCAGCAGGTAAACGTGGGTCAGGATAAGAGGCCCAGAGTCCCGCTCGTCCAGGAACAAGGTAAGCAGCTGCCTGAGCAGCTGACCCAGCGGCCTGATCCGAAAATAACGCACATACTCCAGGAACAAGAAAATTGCCAAGCAACCCACAGACGCCACGTGAAGCAGCTGCCTGTCGTATATCAGTCCCGGAACATATGTGGCCACTACAATCAGATGGAAGTACTTCCTGACAACGGTCGAGGCCTGGTGCTTCTTGGACCCTGACTGGCGCTGGTAGTTCTGGTGTAACACAACACAAGTGGCCACAACAGCCAGAAACACCCAGTACCCCAGCAGACAAAGTCTTCGGTCATTTAACGTGATAAAGTCCAACAGCCACATGATGGGGTGCCGGCCGATGAACAGGGAGAGCCACGGCATGAGGATTCCCAGACCCAGAACGGCTGTCATCATGTGAAAGAAAAGGGATGACACCCAGGTCTCAGACTCCATGAAGCAGAAGAGCAGGGCAAAGAAAACACCCAGCAACAGCGAGCCCACCACTATGACCGGCAGGAAATAGTTCACCGGATCACCTTTGACCTCTGCCAGGTTCAGGGAGCGCTTGATGAGCTGGTTGACGATGAAACTGATTCCACCAACGACAAGAAGCGCCTCTCCAGGTGTGAAGCAGCGCGGCAGCAGGTAGAGCACGATCAGGCTGAGGTAAACGAAGATCAACAGCACCTCTAAGACCTCGATGACCTCAGACACCGTCAGCGTCTGTTTTGTCGTGTAGAGAATGGCGCTGCTGGCCATGCCCGCGATCACACAAGTGTTGGTGGGTACGGGTCTTGTGATGCCCAGCGCAATCAACGAGAGAAACAGAGCCAGCAACATGCCTGTGATGGTGACCACCATGAAGAAGCGCTCGAAGTAGACGTTCCCTGAGGCAGAGCACTTTTCTTTCAGCACCAGGCCCAGCAAAGGCATCACCATGGAGCCCGGGACGATGCCGCTGTTGGCTGCAGGACGGAACTGGAACACGGCACCTCCCACCCTGAGCAGACGGTCCCATTTGTGTTGTACGTAAAAAGCCTGGATGAAGAGGGCTATGCTGCACCACGAGTGCTGGTTCCAGACCACCATGTGGACGCACAGCAACACAGCCAGAACTACAGAGGACTCCACGAACACCGGGTTGATCAGCATGGCTGCAGGGTGGAGGCTCGTAGCGAGGGAGGAGGGTTGATCTGAACAGATGGTCTGCACCAACGAAGGCCTTCTCTTGTCACTTCCTCGGTCAGGCATACTTCATCGTTTGGCAGCCACTTTTGTACTTGCTAAGGATGTCTAAAAAAATAAATGAATAAATCAATCAGTGAAGTTACCCGTCAAGAGGAAGAATGCAAGTCACAGTCACAGAATAGAATTATAAAAAAAATAGGCATTACTGAATCCAGTAGTTGTAAGACTGGGTGCACGGAGTCCATGAGTCATCTTAGCTTTTCCTATCAGTGAACCTTGCTCATACTTTATCGGTTTTGTCATGAACCATGGCCACACTAAACATTAACCCGGTCAGCGTGAAATCCACAAGACTACCTTAGCACATGACAGAGACCCCCCAGGAGAAAGCTTTCTACATCAGCTGCAACCTTTAGTACTGTGGGGGATTGACTTTCTACTGGGCTGAATCGGCTGTGAAGGTTGTGTTAACACATGGCCATAACATTTGACGGACACGGCGAAAAGGAGAAAAACTCTCGCGTCATTTTGTCACATCCACGCTAATACAGTCCAGCGGGGCCCAGCACCTAAAGCGGGAAACGCGTCCCCCTCTGCAAGGCAAGGATGCTGCAACCTCGGACAGCATCAAGCTAGCGGCGAAATACAGCTGAGTTACCATAACGAGACAGAGAGCAAGAACTGCTGGCGGAAAGGAATTACAATCCAGGCTGACCAAGACAAGCATACGTACCACATAGGTGCAGTGTTATCTGGACGAAGGCGCGGTGTTAGGAGAACCGGTGCCGTCCTTTTTGACAGATTCCTTTCCTTTGTCAGTTGTCGCTTCTCTCACACCCAGACGGAGGGGGCCATATTTGACAGCCGGGTCACGTGGTACAACCATCAAAATATCTCCTACATTTCCCACAATCCATCTGGCTAGTGTATTTTTACTGCCTGGTAAGCAGCCACTCTTTCATATGTTTTTTACATTTATTTACGTTAAATAAACAGTTAAGGTAATGTGTCGTCAAGAAAGCGCATCGTTTTTTTTATTTAGCTACATTTACAAGCTAGTACAGCATGAACATGAACCACACATTATATTATGAGCATGCTTATAAGATAAAATAAAATAGACTTTATTAATCTCATACTGGGGAAATTCCCTTGTTACAACAGCTCAAAAAAATTCACACACATCAGAATAACATTAAATAGACATAGGAAAAATATACAAAAAGTATTATGAGAAATAAAAAAATAGAATAAGAGTAATAATAATAAAAGTGATAATTTGTACACTATAAACATCCTTATTATAAACAGACAGGTTAAAAAAAAATAAAAAATATATATATACAGATGAGTAAGTTGCAGATGAATAGAAAGGGCATATTGTCCAGTCGGAGGTGACACAGAGTAATAAATAAATAAATAAATATGCATAGTGCAGAATATTATCAAGTGATGGCTCATGTTGCAGAATCAGTTAGCAGTGCTACATTATAATGTTGTGTTAAAGAGTCTGACTGCTGCTGGAATGAAGGACCTGCTGTATAATATAATATGTGGAACAGAAACAATAATGATACTAGGAAAATGGTTGTAGAGGAAAAGGAAGAAGTTGCTGCTTTACGTTTTATTTAAAATATGTTTATGGAAAAATTAAGTGAAACATTTGAAAATCGGCGGACATCAATTATTAGGCTATTATTATTTTTAAAGATTATTGACACATTTTTTGCACAAACCATTTCGTACTCATAAAATACATCATGAAGTGCAGTACAATATAAATAAAGAGTTATGAGTCATGACAAAAATGTGCATGAAGACATAAAGAAAAACAATTAAGATATTTATTTAATCAGGTAATTGAATTATTTCCATAAAGTAGTTTAGTATAGTTTGTAATTACAGGTTTTTCAATGTGTCATAGTAAATATTTGAAATATATGCTTAGATATGTTTGTTATAATGTATTATGGTACTTTTCTCAAGAATGTCATTATATTGATGTAACATCTGGCTAGAAGAGAAATGAATGACATATTGTTAATTGTTGGAGGATTTATAACTGGTGAGTATTATTTAAAAAAGTAAATGTATCCTACCAAAAAACGGATTATGAAAGAATGTAGTGAAGCGTTATTTCACTCCAGAAGTTGGCAGTAATGTACCAATAAGAATACCAGCGAAGAAGAATGTGCCCACGACGGCGATGACGACGCAGCACAGCAACCAATCAGATGGCAGGAACGAAGATGGCGGAATCAGAGATGAGTGTCAGGTAGGCAGAATGGCAACAAACTTTAGCTAACGTATACGTTGTTTAAATAGTTGTTAAGTATTTACCGGCGAGTAAACATTTCTACACAACGTGTCTATTTATTAAGCCCCGTCGGCAGCAACATTTATGTTTGACAGTGTGTCTTTTGAGCTGTTAGCACCACGCTAACTTAGCTTAGCAAGTGCTAGCAGTTGAACATTTGAATGGCTTTTCAGCAGCGCGGTGTGTTAGCCGCATGACAACAACAGCATGCCTGTCGAGCTGACTCGTAAACTATAACTGGTTACTTAACTGGACGAGGAGTGGGCTCATGTTTCTAGTTAAAACGCCTCACAATTCGTTACAGTAACGGCAATGGTTAGTTGTGACCAAGAAGAAGAGGCTAGTGTTTGGGCAGATGACAATGACAAAGTACGTTAGCTTAGATTCTTTTGAATGGAAAACATTTCCTTTGGCATTTGCACAATTTGTAAATTGACCCACAACCCTCTTCTGAAACTAACTCAGCCTTCGACCTGTTGATGAATCAAATAAACTGGATTTTGCAGTTAGTTAAACTGAAAATGTGCATGTTACGGAAAATTAATGGATGTGTAACATTTAAGGAGGGTTTTAAAATGGTCGCAATACTGGTATATACAAATTGGGATGTATTGCATTTTTTTTTGCAAGTTGTGAAACTGTTTATTGATATAATTACCAGGCAGAAATGTTTATTTTTGGCGTATCTAGTTAAATGAAAATACTCATAGATGTTAAAAGAATAGCTTCTACAGTATAAATCTAGAAAAGTCAGTTGACTAATGTATATTGATGTAGATCGTCATATTGCCCACCCCATACAGATGAACTGATAGCTACTGTGTCATATTCATCAATGTATTTGCTAAAATATACCGGTCATTCTCTTAGGAGCAGTCGAGAATTATGGACTATACTGCTGGGAAGATCTGCATTGCGAGAGCCGGTATGTCTTCATGCCACACCTCCTTATGTATTATATATGCAAGAGTGAGCAGCTACTACAACAGTGGGAGGTTGAATCAGAGTTTATGATAGGCTTGTCTTGAGGGGGTTTATATGGTCCCATCAGTACTTCTATTCTTGCATGTATAAATAGTGGAATCATCTTTTTTGACAGAAATATTAGTATTAGTCAATAACCTTAAAAAATAAAATATATTTGTTGTCCACTCACAGCATATTGTTATTTAGACAGTACAGAAATGACACAAGTGATTTTCCCACTTCTTCTAATGAAATGTTTGACGGGCACAGGCTCAGATAGAGGCAGAGCTTGACAGACACTGGGACAGACTGCATCAAGGACTAACTTACTTTAAGCCACCCAGGTATGTTAGGTAATTTTGATCCTAACATCAATAACCCTCTTTTCAACAACTGAAGGGGTAATTGTTATTGCATCACTTGTTCTAGCTCATCCTCTGCTGCGAAGGTGAAAGAGAACAAAGATGTTGCGCAACCATTGAAGGATTTTGGTCTGAGGATCAGTAAACTGTTGGTAAGAGTTTAAGATTTCTGTTTAACCTAAATATGTGATTAACTATGTTCATTTGGTGGTGCATTTCATGATAATTTTATAATGATTTTATTCTTTAATAATGCTATAGGGTCTTGACGAGCAGCAGAGTGTGGAGCTTTTACAGTGCTACCTACAGGAGGACTACAGAGGAACTCGTGATTCGCTAAAGGTGTCTGTTCCGCTTTTGTAGATGTGGGAATTTGTGTCTTGTCGGAAATCTTGGCGTACTTGTATGCTGCATCGAAAAAACTGCCAGTTTTTACAGAAATGTTATTAATGTATCACCTAGTCGTTAGTTTTCAGTAATCCTGTGTGATTTAGTACTACAATCACTTATGGTATTGATTAAGGTCACCATATTTCATGAGGAACAAAAAAACTAAAATGTTGTAAGAATATGTTATTATGAAAGATATTCAGATGGTGGCTAAACAGAGTCTTCCATACAGGTTGTTCTCAAGGATGAGCGACAAAGCCAATCACTGCTGCTGAAGGTCAGTACAGAGATCTGCAGCCATTTATATTTAATGTAAAGTTACACTTCATTCAGCATGATAGTTACACTTTCATATTTAATCCAATGAGTATTGTGGTTTCTGTATTCACAGGTAGCTGACTATTACTATGAGGAGCGCATGTGTCTGCTCAGATGTGTCCTGCTCTTGCTAACATACTTTCAGGATGAGCGACATCCCTACAGGGTGAGTTGCAGCTACATTTGGGTCACATCAGATAATTGAAGAACACGGCTCCTCACACAATTGTCTGTGAAAATCTGTTTATTTGTTGTTTCTTCTGTAAAATAACTCTGGGTGTGTTTGTTTTGGTCCAGCCTGAGTACAGTAACTGTGTCAATAAACTGGAGAAGGACCTGGTGAGCAGGTACCAGTCGCAGTTTGAGAACCTCTTCAAAGCAGAAGCACCAACATGGGAAACTCATGGAAACCTCATGGTGATAATTTGGTTCATATGTTTGGTTCAGATCTGGTCAATACCATAATACTGTATATTGCAACCTAGATCTAATGTAAATACCACATATTGCTCACATGTTGTATGCTTGACATGACGGTCATAACTGATGGTGCCATTTGTTGATTATTATTACTTCAAGACGGAGAGGCAGGTGTCACTATGGTTCCTGCAGTGTCTGAGGGAACAGTCTCTGCTGCTGGAAATCATCTTTCTGTATTACGCCTACTTTGAGATGAGCCCGTCCGACCTGCTGAGCTTCACCAAAATGTTCAAAGAACAAGGCTTTGGTTTGCGGCAGACCAACAGACACCTAGTAGACAAGAGCATGGACTCACTGGTTGACCGCATCGGGTAAGAGCAGCTCATAGTGTCCGTGTGTATGTGAAGTTTATATGTTTAAAGTGAGCTGTCCCCTAAGGCAGTGTAAATGTCCGTTTGTGGTATGTGACTTCTAAGATGTATCTTTTATGTGACATTTCTGTACTGCAATTTCTTGTTACTTTGGGCTGACTGACATTTGACTGACATAAGCACATATACAATACATCTGCAAAAAACATTTAGGCCAATTTATCCAATACATTGCTTATTTAACTCATTGTGTAGTCTTTAATTGCTCTTATGTTTCTTTGCCCTGCAGATATTTGAGCTCTCTCATCCTGGTTGAGGGAATGGACATAGACTTCCTGCACAAGTGTGCCCTGGAAGACTGTACAGAGCAGCATCAGTTCTCCAGTGCTCCTGATGTCATCAAGGTCTGACCCCAGTCTCTAAATGCAGCATTCATAAATATTTTATAATGTCACCGTAGAGCAATCATACTCAACCAAACTGTGTGTTTGAACTGATTTTGGCACCTAGAATAAACCATACAGATGCCTGCTTGTTTTGTAAGCTGCTGAAATCTGCTGCTGGAAATCCAAATTCCTTGCGGGAGTCATCCCAAAAGGATCAATCAAGAGAAGTCTAAGTCTGAACCTTCATATTTCCTCTGTTTCTTCCAGGAGATGGATCAGCTGCTGCTAACATTTGGTGACATCCCTCATCACGGGCCAGTGCTGCTGGCCTGGGTCCTGCTGAGACACACTCTGCGACCAGACGAGTCCAGCCCTGTGGTCAGGAGGATAGGCAACACTGCCTTGCAGCTGGGGGTGTTCAAGTATATTTCAACCATGCTGAAAGGCCTTGGAGTCTCAGGGAATAACGTAAGAGAACACACACACACACACACACACACACACACACACACACACACACACACACACACACAAAAACTAAAGTTCCTAAAATGAGAAAAAGATCTATAACTTTTAATTAAAAGTAGTTAAGTTCCGATCTTGTCACACTTACTAAAACCATTTCACAATTTTGGACAACCTTTGCCTCTCTGCTGCTCCTATTACTTAAAACTGCTTAAATGATACTTTGTTGCTGTGTACTTCTGAATAAAGTTACAGAAGTAAAATGTCCTTTCACAAGGTTTTAACCCACACTCCATAGAGCCACAGAAATTTTATCCTTAGGCTTCATGTAATCACATGGGGCCTAGACCAGTCTGTAATGAGATGGCTAGAATGAAAACCACCTGGCAGTAGTTTTATAGTCAGAACCTGAGCTAAATCAGACTTCAGGTTTTATAATCATAACCCTCAAGCGGTGGTTTATATCTGCAGCCAGACATTGAAGTGAAGACAATGCACTGGGAAAATATAGTTCATCAGCTTTGCTAAAAGTTTGTTTGAGAAACCACCACATTTGTCCATCAAAAACTCATTTTTTCCTGTTTAAAATATACAACACAAACATACACATACCAGTAGGTGCCAACGTCTATTCTCAGATATGTATTTGTACTGTTATACTACATTACATTTTGTCTGTCACTCTTGGACTCTTTTTCTCTCCAGTGCACAGCAAGCACAGCAAAGATGTGTATCTATGGTCTCCTCTCATTTGTGATCACTTCTTTTGAAGAGGAAAGCCTACAGGTATACATCTAGATTTTACATGCATATACACATGTTCAACGTTCCTTACTCACATTCATATTTGTAACTTGCCTTATCATAATACATGTGACAGACTGACGGTGTGGCGACACAGTGCTCCCACCTGATCGATGCTGCCTGTGAGGTTCTCTCTGCTCCCAGTCTGGCTGAAGTCTTTTGGGAAATGGTGAGAAAAAACACAGAGGAGAAGGTAGAGATAAAATTGGATAAAAACAAAAATATGTCAACTTTTGATAATCTGTTCTGTTTTTAATCCAGAAACCGAACATGGGATTGGGAATGATCCTGGACAGTGCAGTCGGGATGTTCCCCCACAAGATCGGCCCACTGTTACAGCTTCTAACTGCACTTCTGTCTAACAAGTCGACTGTTAAAAAGGTAGATCTCACACATGCACAGATATACACACACTCAACGTTTTACTCTACTTTTCACTCAACTTTTACCTCTATGTGACAGGTATACAACTTTTTGGATAAGATGTCCTTCTACACGCAAGTTTACAAACATAAGCCCAATGATATCCTCTCCAAGGATGATGAGACGCTGTGGAGGAGACAAACACCAAAACTCCTCTACCCTCTTGGTTAGTTTTATCTGGTTGTTACTCTGAGATTTGAACACCCATACATAATTTAGTGTGCCTTAGCATGTCGGAGGACTGGTGAATTTTTGATGCTCATTTGTAATAGGCATAATTAAAGAAGATACGGTTTCTCTTGTGTGAGGTAGCTACACTATAACATTTCGTTTCAACCATCAGGCACAGGGCAGACAAATCTGTGGATGCCACAGGGAGTGCTGGGCCAGGTGATGATAGGGGGCGAGCAGGGCTACGTGGTTCGCTGGGACCACTCCTATAGCTCCTGGACTCTTTTCACCTGTGAGGTGGAGATGCTGCTCCATGTTGTTTCAACTGCAGGTACACAGCTTGTTGTTCATATGTTCTCACAAACATATTCTTAAGTGCTTTAAAGGATAAGGCTGTCGATATTCTATGATTTTGCTATTGTCAACAAATCCAGTATTTCTCAATTCTTTGACAGTCTTTAAAAACACAGACGATCTTTGTTTGTAGGATCAATTCATTGTTGGTTTTGGTCTTTCATGGGATTTGTTGACGGAAAGAAAAACAGAATATCACCAGATTTATCCTTTAACTCCCATAGGGGAGCAAAGTTACACAATGTTTGCAGTATCTGATGGTTTATTATTAAAATTTAGTAACTATGCATGCAACTAACCAAAGCTATCAGTTGTAATTATTCTGTTTTATAAAATGATATCCAATGATCACAAAAGTAATGTCATCAAACTGCTTTCTTAGATTGACCAACAGCCAAAAAGACCATAAATATGACATTAATGTTGTTATTAAAACAATTAACAAAAGTATTGTTTACTGTATCGAGCAAATGTTTTAGTTTTTTTAATTATGCTAAATTAAACCATTATTCCGCTTCAGCATGCCTTTGTTTCAGCATAATTCATTTATCGGTGCCTTTTCTTGTGCTAGATGTTATAGCTCACTGTGCACGTGTGAAGCCCATCCTGGATCTTGTCCATAAGATCATAAGCACAGACTGGACTGTGTCGGATTGTCTGTTGCCTCTCACTTCACGCATCTACATGTTGCTGCAGAGGTAAACTCACTTTGCAGAGACACTCATCCAACTTCAACTTAAAGTGTGTTTTATTTTGTACTTCCTATTTGAAACGGTCTCGATTAGAAACCTAGAATGAGTTTGTCTTCTCATTTGTGATTAACGTCCGTTAGGTTAACGTCAGTCATCAACCCTCCAGTGGACGTGATCGCCTCCTGTGTGAACTGTCTCACTGTACTGGCAGCAAGGATGCCTGGGAAGGTGGGTGTGCTGGGCACTTCCAGTGTGAACAGGAGGTAAACTAAAGGATTTAAAGTCACTTTTGTTGAATCCTCCTCACACACCTCCATCTATTTATTTGTTTAAATCTTCAGGTGTGGTCCAGTCTGCACCACACAGGTTTCCTCCCCTTTGCCTCCAACCCTTTGACCAGCATGGCTCAGTGTGTAAGGTGTGTCTGCTGCCTAATGTTTAATATGCCTAGCAAATATCAGACTTTTAATTGTTTGGGAGAAGTAAAAATATTGAACAACACTGTTATTGTTCTTTCCTAGTGCTGAAGGAATGAAGGCAGGTAACTATGGCAACCTGCTGGTCCAGATAGAGCAGCCCAGGGGGGAGTATGCTGTGACCATTGCTTTCCTTCGTCTCATTACAACCCTGGTCAAGGTAACAGTTGTTTTTTTTATAAACCAAATGAGATGTTTTCTGGCTACCATTTTGTAGTAGCAGCTGAACAGTGTTTTTATATATATATATAAATAAATAAATAAAGAAGATAAAGAAGATAATGTTATGTTTAAATCTATAAATGTGGTGTCCAGCTGCCATAATGTACATCATATCTCTCATCTCCTCTCCCTTTTGGTTAATTTCAGGGTCAGCTTGGCAGCACACAGAACAAGGGCCTGATCCCGTGCGTGCTGCTCGTGTTAAAGGAGATGCTGCCTACGTACCACAAGTGGCGGTACAACACCTATGGAGTCAGGGAGAGGATAGGTGAGGAATATGTCTGAAATGACAGTTGTAGCTAGTTTCTTTCCAGACTGGGAAATTAAAAGTGAGAACTGAATAAACACCAGCTGCTCTGTGTTGCTGCAGGCTGTCTTATTTTGGAGCTGATCCATGCCATTCTCAATCTAAGTCCAGAGGGAGAGGACCAGGGCAGGTAAGGATAAGTCTGTTGAGATCCAAGTGTTTTAACTCTATTACCGGCACATTGTTCAGTAAATTCAGTCAGGTGAACGTTTGAACAGACTGTTAGGAATAATAATTATGGACATTCGATTCTATAATCTTTACAGTTAAATACGGTTTGAAATTATTTTTAAGATTTCACATTAATATATACACCTGTGCTGGATGTAGGTTTCTGTTATTAATCATCCTTTGTTAATTAATATTAAAAATTGAATTTGACAGTTTATACTTGACCTTTTTTATAAGACAGCAGTTGACAAAACAATCTCAGGTCCACTTACTTGCTTATATTAAAAATGTTTATCTTAATTCTTGAGCAGAATTGATTAGTTGATTAATCAATTGCTTGATTGACGACAATTATTATCTGCATCAATTTTAACATCAAATTTATTGTCTGAGTCTTTTTTTCCAACAATTTTCTTGTTCCAGCTTCTCAAATGTGAGGATTTGCTGCTTTAAAGAAAATAGATAGTGACATTGAAATGTGTCAACTTTTTACACACTTTTCTGATATTTCATTGACCAAATAATTTATAAATAATGATTGTTGGTTGCAATGATTGCCCTGATTAATTCATTGTTCATTCATTTGTTCCTTACTGCAGCACTCCCACCTTGCAGTCTCTGTGTATCTACAGCCTGGCAAACACTGAAGCTGGACAGGCAGTTGTCAATATCATGGGAGTTGGAGTGGACACCATAGATATGGTCCTGGCTGCACAGCCCAGCAGGTGAACCGACAAGTGTCCATGCCTAGATTTCCTTATTATGTTTTCATATTTATCCCAAAACCGTCCATATTTTTGACATATACTAACAGTAGATTGTTTTTTGCTTTTCTCTGACGCTGTCCAGCTGTGGCTCTGAGGGTCCCGGTCAGATCCTAATCCAGACAGTCAAACTGGCCTTTTCTGTCACCAACAACGTTATCCGCCTGAAGCCGCTGTCTGACGTTGTGTCCCCTCTGGAGCAGGCCTTGACGCAACATGGTGGCCATGGCAACAATCTCATAGTTGTCTTGGCCAAGTATATTTACCACAAACATGACCCAGCACTGCCTCGCCTGGCAATCCAGCTGCTTAAAAGGCTCGCCACAGTAAGGACTTCTAATATATTCGTACAATTTGTTGTACATGATGGGTTTGTTTTTTGACAACAGTAAATATTCATAATATTTAACTGTAGGTGGCTCCCATGTCAGTCTACGCTTGCCTTGGCAACGACGCAGCAGCAATCCGGGATGCGTTCCTCACTCGGCTGCAGAGCAAGACAGAAGACATGAGGATCAAGGTCATGATCCTTGAGTTTCTCACCGTTGCTGTAGAAACCCAGCCCGGCCTCATTGAGCTTTTCCTCAACCTGGAAGTCAAAGATGGAAAGGAGGGGTCAAAGGTATGAACTGTAGGGACGTGTAGTAAAACGAATACATGTGTTTTGTTTTGTTATCTTTTTTCAGTGCTGCATCTGGATTCAAAATATCTATTTTTTTTTAACCTGTAGGAGTTTCTGCTTGGTGAATGGAGCTGTCTCCATGTGGTGTTGGACCTGATTGACTCCAAACAGCAGGGGAAATATTGGTGTCCCCCGCTGCTCCACCGAGCGGCCCTGGCCTTCCTCCTTGCCCTCTGGCAGGATCGCAGAGATAGCGCCATCTCTGTCTTACGTACAAAGTAAGCTCATTATCTCAGACCAAATTACTTCCTTTGACCAGGGGTAATATATTTAGAAACCCCACAGTATGATAAACACGCTTTTTTTTTAACACAGAGAAAGGTTCTGGGAGAATTTGACAACGCCTCTCTTTGGGACCCTCCCCCCACCTTCAGATACAACAGAGGTATTTTGCTCCTTTTTTTTTTTTTTTTTACACTGTGCTAATGATGATGCATGAGTAAGACGTTAGGTTTGTTAACTGAAGAATTGTATTTTATCTCCAGCCTTGTGTTCTGGAGACGTGTGCTTTTGTCATGAAGATCATCGGCCTGGAGATCTACTATGTTGTCAGGTCAATACCAAGTCCCTAATATAATTATAGTATTCCCATATTTCTCACTTTCATTTAGCTCATATCTCACCTAATGTATGTCAAATTGTGTCTGTGCTGTTACAGTGGTTCATTGGAGCAGTCTCTGAAGGATGGGCTTCAAAAGTTTTCCAATGCACGACGATATGAGTACTGGTCTCAGTATGTCAAGTCTCTAGTGTGCCACGTGGCGGAGATGGAGGAGGAAGGCATCAGTTCCTTCCCCGAGACCCAGATGTTGATCTCTGCCTGGCGGATGCTGCTAATTCTTTCCACGACCCACGTATGTTACCGCAAACACGATCGTGGTTATCAGGTTGTGATGTTTAGGTATATCCGATCAGAACTAGTTCTTATGTTGGACATCAAAAGTCTTTAAATAATACGTTAAATCTTGTTGGAAGGAAGTCACCGCTTCTGGCGCTATAAAAAAATACAACATGTTGGTTTTAGTACAGATATCAACCTCATGTTTAATGGAAAGATATGAGGGTGCTGTCAGTGTCATCTAGCTCTCGGCAAGAAAGTGAATGAGCCTATATTCCAGAACTATTCCTTTCTATTTCTTTATTTGGGATTGATTCATTTGTTTGAGCGTCCTGCAACTTGAAAGTGGCCTGAGAAATTAAGTAGTTTTTTTTGCTCAAACCCTCATCTGCAAATGGACCGCATACAAATTTGATGCAATGATGATCGGTATATTTTATGTTTTCAGTCTGACGTGATGCAGCTAACCGAGGACACGACCAAGCTGAAGCTTTTCATGGACGTCCTGGATGGGACCAAAGCTGCTGTAAGTCATCACGGCAGAACATATTTTCCCTTTTTAATTTCTCATTTATCTTTCATGCATTTCTCAGCCTTTTTTTTGCTTACTAACTCTTTCCGTCTCTTTCAGCTGACTACGCCCATGTCTGTGCCTTGTCTTCGCCTTGGATCCATGATGGCCACTCTACTACTCATCCTCCTCAAACAGTGGAGGAGGTGAGTATTCATGCATTTGATGGAGATGGTTTATAGGTTTCCTTAATGTCATAGTCAACAGTGCACACGTGACATACCTTCACTCATGTATCTCTAACAAACTCTGTTCCTGTCTCCAGTGTGGTAGCAACAGCTCCAGACATACTGTCTCCCCTCTCCCTGATCCTGGAGAGTGTCCTGCAAGCTGACCAGCAGATGATGGAGAGGACCAAAGCCAAAATCTTCTCTGCACTCATTTCTGTGCTACAGATTCAGGGACTCAACGGTAAGATACGTGTCTTCTGTTGTCTGTGTTTGAATCTAATTTGGCAGTGGTCTGTAGTTCAGTCTTTTGGATTTATGTCGATTAATTTCTTTGTCATCTAGGTGGAGATATTTCCCAGCTGCCCCAGCTGTTGCTGTCTGTGTGTGAGACGGTGAAAGACGAGGCCCTGGCCCTCATCGACAATACTCGTCACATGAGGCAGATGGGGGACACGGCGGAGGACGAGGACAGCATGGAGACAGACTCTTTCCGTGGCCCACAGAAGGACCAGAGAGATGGGGTGAGCCAAGGACACAAGACCCTGTTTGTAGATTCAAACTTTAAAAGCCTAATTTTGCTCCACACCTCTCCTTCCGGGGGAGTCAAAAAAGTTAGTGTCATATTCAAGCCGAGGATCTCAACTTTCAACATTTAGCTTCAATCTTTCTAGATGTCAATTTGTCATGTTTTTTTAACGTTATTTAATGGTGATACTTAATGTTGAGGCAGGAGAAAGGATATTTGAATATGAATTACTTTACTATTACTTTTATCAATACTTTTAGTTTAAACCTGCAATATGTTATTATTTCGCCACTTGGGAACAGCAGAAACAAGTTGTGAGGACAACTGACCTTTAGTTCTTTAGCTGCTAAATGCGCCACTGTGTTCACCAGCTGGTCGCTGACTGTGTCTGTCTGCTGTTTGGTGCTGAGCAGGTAGTGTACAGTGGGTCTTTAGAGCTTTTTAGCTGAAAACAGCTGCCTGCTGCATCTGAAAACAACGCTATGAGAGTGAACTAAGACAGTTAAGCTAAACAATGAACTGAAACTTAAAGGGGAGCTGCAGATTCAGGTAATAATCCTCTGTAGGTTCATCAATATGAGTGATACCTTTTACATTATCATTTGATACATTCTCATCATAGATTATAGCTTTCTGGCAAAAATGTACTGTATATGTCTAAGTAACATAACTGTTGTTCATCTCATTTTCAACAAAAACCATGGGAAATTAAACATTGCACTCCGCAACATTGTAAATCCAACATCAAGTTAATTTGTCACTGTTTTTATCAGGTGTGTGTACTAGCACTGCACTTAGCGAAGGAGCTGTGTCGCACCGACGAGGACGGCGAGCACTGGGTCTCAGTGATGCGTAAGATTCCTGTTCTCCCGTCAGTGCTCAGCGCTGTTGAGCTCAGCCTGCGATCCAAACACAACCTCTACTTCACTGAGGCTGCACTTCACCTGCTGCTCACATTGGCCCGCACGCCTCAGGTAAACACAAAACCCATGCTTCTACTTGAGATTTAAAAGATAAGGCTGGTGTTTATTATTCTTTTTGCCAATAAATACTGTGAAAAGACCAAAATCAGCAATGCGTTAGTCTGTCTCTAAATATTTCTGACTTCCCTACCCTCTTTTTGGCTCTCAGACATTTTTCTACAGCACAGAGCATTTTGCAGTATTGGGCTTTGGATACACAGACAACACTTTGTCCTTACATGTTTTTAAATCAATCCTTTACATCAGTTTAAGATGTCCAATATTGAGGGTGTCTTCATTTCTCCTCCAGGGGGCAGCAGCTGTTGCTGGAGCAGGAGTCATCCAGACTATCTGCCTCCCTCTTCTGAGCGTCTACGAGGTGTCTTCAAACGGAGCATCACAGGTAAAAACATTTAAATTAAAGCGATCCCTTTACAAAAAAAAGCATTTCTTAATGATACAGACAAAGCGCTTCATTAAAATGATATAATAATATAGTATGTCCATGTCGCTGGGCAGAGTTTCTCCCGCAAGTCCCAGGACTCTGCCTGCTGGCCGGGGGTGTACCGCCTCTGCATGTCTTTAATGGAGAGTCTGCTCAAGACGCTGCGCTACAACTTCATCAACGAAGCTCTGGACTTTGTCGGAGTACATCAAGAACGCATACTACAGGTATGACTGTAATGAAGGTTGTCAAAAAAAATTTAAACACTTGATTAATTGATTGCTCTATAACATTTTGAGAATGAAGGTAAATGCTCTAAATCTATGGTCAATTATTCAAAAAGTCTGTTTTGTCCAAATACACAAAGGTATTTAGTTAAGATAAGATAGACTTTATTGATCACACACTGGGGAAGTTCCTTTGCTACAGCAGCTCAAAAAGGAGTAAACCTCTATATATGGGCGCACGCTCTACCAACTGAGCTATACAGGCGCCTATAATACAAACCTATTTACACAATAAACCCCCTTATGTAAACAGACAGTATATACAGATGAGTAAGGTGCGGATGAATAGAAATGACATATTGCACAGTTGGAGGTGGCACAGACTAATAAATAAATATGCATAGTTAAATATCCCTACTTCTTGAAACTGCACTTTACCACTATAAAAGACTAAGAAAACCAGCAAATATCCACATGTTGCTGAAGCTGGAACCACTGAGTTTGTTTAAAAAAAAAAAAAGGAAAAAAAAAAAAAAAAATTGTTTATCAAAATTGTTGCTGATAATTGTTCTGTTGTACGACTCAACTCTATATGATTTACTTTAATCTGCCATTGCTACACTCTGTATGTTCTTCTCCCACTAAGTCCTTACGTCAAACAACATTTTTAATAATTCATTTGTCATTGTAACCACAGAAATGAACCTGCTAGAAATTGCGTGATTACATTGTAATTCCCTCAGCAATGTGTTCAGGGAAGGTGCTCACAAGGGAGCAAAATACAACAAGCAGTAATAAGACATTTGTATGCTGGTATTGTGGGTGGTTTTCTTGTTGACAATAGTATTTCTAATCTTCACGTTTACATTTCTCTCCCGCTCAGTGTCTGAATGCGGTGCGAACAGTGCAGAGCCTGGCATGTTTGGACGAGGCAGATCACACGGTCGGTTTCCTGCTGCAGCTCTCGAGCTTCTGTAAGGAGTGGCAGTTCCACCTGCCCAATCTGCTCCGAGACGTCCAGGCAAGTCCAGAGGAAAACTCCACATCAGCAGAGATAACAGCATAGCTCCACTGGTGCAGTGACCCTTCCGTATTCAGTTAATATTTTAGTTTCTTTCTCTCTCTCTCCCCCTGCAGGTCAACCTTTGTTATCTGTGTCAGACCTGCACGTATTTGCTCCACAGCAAGAAGATGCTTCATCACTACCTCCAGGTAAGAAACCAGGAAAATGTTTTACCTTTTTACTTTTTATGGTTGGACAATGAAAGGGACTGCAGCATCATTACATATTCATTCTGTAATGACTCACTAGGAGTGTGTCTTGCACAGTGATAATAATCAGCCAAGAAAACTTTGCTGCCACGAGAATCCAGTAAAAAAAAAAAGATGTTTTATTTATTCAGGTTTTACGTTTGCTTTGGATTTTGTTTAGGCTAAGAACAGCGAAGCGTTGCCTCCTGGTCCCCTTCCCAGGACACAGCGGGGGCCCCAAACCCCGTCTAAAGAAGCAGCAGGTGGAGGGGAGAGAGAGGAAGCGGAGCAGAAGGCCCTGCTGGCTGTGCAGTGCAGTCTTCTGAAGATCCTCAGCAAAACCCTCGCAACTCTGCAGCACTTCACTCCAGACTGCTGCCAGATTCTCCTGGACCAGGTCAGCCTGCTTATTCTGCTCTAAAGCTTCCTCCAAAATTAGTCTTTGTTTTTGTCCTGTGCCACATGTGGACTTTTGTTGTTGTTGCATAGACAATAAAAATGCCGATTTGTGTCTCGGCCTGTGTCTCAGAGTATGGACTTGGCAGAGTATCGAACCCTGTTTGTGCTCAGCTTCACAACTCCGGCGTTTGACCCTGACGTGGCTCCTTCGTTTGGAACCCTGCTGGCCACCATCAACGTGGCCCTGAGCATGTTGAGCGAGGTAAATGTTCAGTGTAATCATGAACGAGTTCAGCTACAGCCAGCCTGCAGCAGATCCCTGATTGTTCATATTCCGTTTGTTCATAGATGGAGAAGAAGAAAGAGCCAGTCTCCTTGAGCATAGTGTCACTGGCCTCATCAGATGAGATCCAAGCTCTGAAGTGAGTACATCTCCCTCTCGCTACCGAAGGTGTTATTTAAATTGATTTGCTTTCTTGCCGAGAGCTGATATCTGTCCACCAAATATTAGTCTGGCTCAAAGGATGTACATTGTTGAGGTTAACCCTTGTGTTGTCTTCCCGTCAACATTGAAAAAAAAGCTCTTTTTTTATGCCTTTTTTTTCAGTTTGTTTTAAATTGTTAAATTTTTCTTCCACACAGTTTCAGCGCTTATTTCTATGTTCCATATTTTCTGATATAGAACAAAAATTGAAAATGGGTCAATGTGACCCGAAGTCAACACAAGGGTTAAGCCTGACATCACACACCAAATTTCTCCTCCTCTCTTGCTATATCCGCTATCGTAACATAGCATCACGGTTGTGATTGGTTAAAAAAAAATTAAAATACAACCAAGCCAGAGTGTTTTTTTCACCCTATCCTAGAACAGATAGGCGATGTAGCTAGACCGTACTCCCTCGCTGACACACTGCTGTGGAGATGGGTCTGGCACAAGACTAACCATATATGAAGCTACAGCTAACACCCAGTTAGCTTAGCATAAACGGCAGTAAGCACGGGTAAAGAGCTAACAGTCTACCTGCCAGCACATCTAAGCCCACCAATTAACATGTTATAATCCGTACACAGACAGAGTCTGACGGTCTTTATGCTAGACTAAGCTAAGCTAACTGGCAGT